>NW_007034750.1:0-1265 GCF_000164805.1 Carlito syrichta
CATGTGCCCAGCCTCTGAGAGGCATTTTATTTTGACAGAATGTGTGCATAATTGATAAGCCTGTAGATGTAACTCTCAGGTCACGAGTTACTAAGGACAGTCCTCCTTGAAATCTCTATATGGTCATATTTTTCCCTGACATGCACAATTATTCAACCATTGGTAACAGCTCCAGAAATAAAATCTCTGATGAACAGGACTTTCCGGATTAGGGTGTTTGCAATCTATGCATGCTACTGGCAGCCACGCAAAATGTGTTTCAATTCATGGAACTAAACCACAGACCCATTCATCCTAGTTCATACTTAAGATAAACAGTTTGCTTATTGCTCAATTTCATGTGTTTTGCCTTGACATATGACTCAATATATCCTACACAATTTGCCTCAGTACTTCCACTTCCAGTGCTGTTATTGACTAATACACTAAGTAATGTGCCCAAATATGTACATGCAAGAATATTTGTTGCTGAAGTTTTAGGGTAAGATTGAAAAAATGGGAACAACATAGATGATTTTCAACATGAGATAAATGAAATAAATTAAAATGTATCCATAAAATGGAAACGTAGGCAGTCCTGAGAAATACCTGTGGACTTTTAGAGTTTTAAAGGGATATATTATATCTTTTATAAAAGGAGAGCAGTGTAACAAATATGTTTATTTATATCTGTATGTATATAACTATTTCAAATTTATAGGAAATTGCAAGCACTACATTATAAACATAGTCACTTTTGGAAAGGGGTGAAATGTGATGGAGATTTTCAACTCTCACTATGTAATCTCTAGTTCTCAACAGATTGAACATTTTCATTAAAATACATTTTTGTATCATCTGTGTTATTATTTTAGACAATGCTTGATACTTGGAAAAAGAGAAAAGTCAGAGTGACAGCAGAAAAGAGTTGCCAAGGTGGGAAGAGACAGAGCAGATGGCCTCAGCAACAGAGAATCCAGTTGGGGGAAAAGTAGGAGGGAAGAGGCAAAATATTTTGCTGTTAGCATTGGCAGTACCTGGTCTCTGAAGTGTGCCCTGTCATGAAGTCCTCCAGTCCCCACCTTGTCTGGGAACTGTCAATAATGTGACTAGATTTTCCAAGGGGGTAGCATTTTCTCTGACCACCCGCTCTATGCAATGTTGACAAGACAGCACTTCTGCATGCTTCCCCAGAGCTAGAACTCAGCACTGCCCTTCCAGCCAGAATCCAAGGACAGAGGGAAAATGTGCTCTCCTGCCCCTAATCATGAATGAATCTGCCCTTA
>NW_007034751.1:0-1189 GCF_000164805.1 Carlito syrichta
CCAAAAATAGAAGAGGAGGAAACATTTATTAATGAGGCCAGCATTGTCCTCATATCAAAACCAGATAGAGACTTTATAAGAAAATAAAACTGCAGATCATTAACTTTCATGACCATAACTACTTTTTGGAAAGTTCACTAAATTGGGCCTCTTTCATTACGGAAGGGCCAATGATTTGTCTTTACAAGGATAGACACCTCTTTTGGGTACGTGTTTGCCTTTCCTGCCTACAGAACCTCAGTCAACACGACTATCTGGGTGCTTAAAGATTGCGTAATCAGTGGGAGTAGAAATTCATGCAATAATTTGACCTTCCAAGGGATAAAGTTCATAGAGGAGGAGTTGCACAAGTGAGCCCGTGACCATGGAATCCATTAGTCATATCACCATCACACCATCCAGGAGCAAGTAGCCTCGTAGAACACTGGAGTGGCCTACTAAAGACACAACTAAAGTACCAGCTTGGAGGCAGTACTCTGCAAAGATGGGGTGTCCTTCTTTGGGATGCAGTTTGTTCATTGAATCAGAGCCCTCAATATGAGGCTGTGTTCCCAACAGGAAGCATACATGGGTCCAGGAACAAAGAAATAGAAGTAAGAGTGGCCCAACTTGATCTTTCTCTGATTCACTGGAGGACTTTATACTTCTCATCACTGCAACTCTGGGCTCTATGGAGTTAGAGGTTGAAGTATCCAAAGGAAGCACATGTTTTTTCAGGGCACACAGCAAGGGTTCTGTGGAACTAGAGTGGCTGCTAGACCATTCTTGTTTTCTTGCATCCAAGAACCAACAGACAGTTGGGTCTATTACTTGGTTGAGTTTGCTTTTATAGTCATTCTCCAGTGTCTGCAGGGACCAGACTGAAGATTTAATGGATGTATTCTAGGAACCACCCTTTTATTCTGTAGGTCTTTGGTGGTGGCACTAATATCTGACATTCCCAGTAGGTTGCAATATTTTTGTTTATTTTTTAAATAGCTTTATTGAGGTATGATTCACATAGCATATAATTCACCAACTTGAAGTGCACGATTCAGTGGTTTTTAATATAATCACAGTTGTGCAACCACCACCAAAATCAATTTTGGAACATTTTCCTCACTCCATGAGGAAACCCCATACACAATAGCTATCACCCCCCATTTTCCCTCAATTCCTGCCCCCCCCCCCCCCCCCCCCCCCCCCCCCC
>NW_007034752.1:0-1168 GCF_000164805.1 Carlito syrichta
GCCCTTGGAATATACCTAATTTTGGTTGCATGAATAAGAATGTTTCTGAACCAGCAAAAACCGAAGACTTTGTTTAAATGCTTCCTACCGTGAATCTCTCCAGTTAAACTCCAGATACTTCAGAGGTCAGAAGATCTCAAAAGATTGACAGTGGTAGCTACTGAGAAATGTGGGAATTGAAGTGGAGAGGCACACCCTGCCCACTGCTGAATTCCAGTGGCTTCTTTTGTCCTTATAAACAGAACCAAGGTTTTGTTCAGGACAGCAGTATGTCTAGCTTGAAATAATTTTCTTGAAACTAATGAGCATGTGGCATTTTTTGCTATTAAGATAGAAACAGGAGTCTGCTGATAATTTCTGGGGAATTTTGCTTTCTTGTCCTACGTACTGACACTTTCTCCTTGTCAATTCCTATTTCCTTTCTGGAATGTGAATGTAATAGTTGGAGCTGCAGCAGTCATTTTCAGACCATGAAGAGAAGGCCAGGATAATTATAGAACTGTTGACATTCTTGAGCTATAGAGTCAATCCCAGCATCTGCCTACTTCAGAACTTGAGAAAAGAAAATAACTCTAACTTGTGTAAGCTTGTTTGGTTGTTTATGGCTATTTGTAGTCAAACACAATCCCAAACTGAAAATTTAAATTGGCTTTAAAATATTATGTGGGCCAGCTCATAATTGGTCACATTTATCTCCACCCAAACAAGGTAACTTAAGTATTTCTGAATTATGTAAAATGAGAACACATCCTTTCATTATCAGATTATCTATGCCTGGAAGATAGCTATGACAGACTGTTGTTTTAATTCTTGGATTATCATATGTTTAGATAACTAATTTTTTAAAGGTCTATTTTGAGCCAAATGTAAGTCACCTAGGCCCGTGGCACAGTCCCAAGAGGCCTTGAGAACATGTGATAATGAATCTTTTTTTTTTTTGAGTTGGAGTCTCACTCTGTTGCTCAGGCTAGAGTGCAGTGACACGCTCCCGCCACTGCAGCCTCGACCTGCCGGACTCAGGTGATCCTTCCACCTCAGCCATCCAAGTAGCCGGAACTACAGGTGTGCACTACCACGCCCAGCTAATTTTTTGATTTATTGGTAGAGGTGAGGTCTTGCCAAGTTGCCCAGGCTGGTCTCGAACCTGTGGGTTCAGGCAATCCTCTCA
>NW_007034753.1:0-1169 GCF_000164805.1 Carlito syrichta
TGGATGTATTTGATTATATTAAAATTAATACCTTATCTTCATCAAACACATACAAATCAGTGTGAAAGTCCAAATCACCAGGAGATATATACTATACATATCATTAACAAAAGGTGTGAATACAGAATGCAAGAAAATCAAGTAAAAGAAAAAAATCACAAGAAACTTGAAAGAATACTGCTTCATAAAAGAGCAAGTTCACTTGGTGATTAAACAGATGAAACTTCTAAGGATTAAACATATTAAACCTTTAAGAATTAAAGGACTTCTTTAGCTTAAGACAGTTCATTTCTACAACCATCAGAGTGTTAAAATTTAAATGTCTTAAAACACAAAGTATCATCAAGGACGTCTTAATAAAAATCACAGAACCCTGGAAGTAGTATCATTCCATATGACCACTTTACAAGAGAGTTAATTTTCTAAAGTTGAAAATATAGATACCACATATCCAACATAATATATGCATTGTGAATCAGGAAACATATATAATAATATTTATAAAACATTAATGTCAATAAAAAACTGCAATTATCAAATAGGAAAACAAGAGAAGAAATTAATAGCTTTATAATCATACAATGAAATACTCCAGAATATTGAATAGGATCAAATTACAACTATATGAATGCAGCAACTTGGATAAATCGCAAAACATTATAGCAAGAGAAGAAGGATAAAAATTATTAAAAATAGGGAGGATATATTTGTAACTGCCAAATGTCAAACCAAGACAAAAAAATTATTTTAAAAACAGATTACACTGAACTATGTTCAATTACCATTTTCCCCTAAACCTAAGAGTGCTAAATGATTTGACATATCCACTACACTGGGACCCCCGAAATGAGTCAAACTGACATAATAGTGTATAGCAGTAGTTCATCTTATAACACACATGAATTTGAGAGAAATCTATATTTTGATGAAACATCTTCATTTGTGCCAGATATATTTTCTACATTAAAATATCAAAACTTACTGAAACTTATTTATTCACAGAAGGATAAGTTGGAACACACCAGGAGGCTATTTCATCTCCTAATATTTCAAGATAACCTTTAATACTAAATATATTGAAGACTGACCAAAACAAATTAAATGATTAAAATGTATTTCCTTCCTATATGTATTTTTTACATATAGGAAACAAATTAAATGATTAAAAT
>NW_007034754.1:0-1125 GCF_000164805.1 Carlito syrichta
AGCCTCTCCCGCCCTGGGTCCTGCCATGGTGGCCCTAGGTCCCTGGTCTAAAGCCCTGCTCTAGCTGTCAGCTTGGCCCAGTGGTGGGACCCAGTGTGAGGAGCAGGAAGGAGCCAGATGAGGCCTCAGGGGGCTTCTGGGCGAGGCCATTGGGGGATGACAGTGGAATTCCTCATGATCCTGGAGAGTGAGGCCATGGGGCAGAGACCCCCAGCCTTGCTTCTGGTCTCGGCAGTCCTGAGAGTGGCCAGAGACCCCTCCAGGAGACCCAGCCCATCAGGGTCCAATGACACGGGGTCAGGGGCACTCCTGGACCAGCCAGCTGCAGTAAGAAAGGCCAAGAACGTCCAGACTTTCCTTCTGCCATGGTGGAGGGGCTGGGAGGTGCTCAGCAGGGTGCAAGCTCTCCCGAGGGCTGTGGGCCCACACCCTGTGACTGCAATGCCCAGTAAGGCAGCCCATGTGTTTGTAGCTGCAGCACAAACACACCTTTTGACAATGCCACCAGCCCACGTGTCACCGACAAACACACCTCCAGATGACGCTGTGGCTAGGCATCAAGGCCTGCTCCTCTGGTCTTGGTTTAGAGACAATGATGAGGTCCACTGAAGTGCGGGGCCCCAACTGAGGTGAGGGGTGTCCTGGCCTTGGGCTCCGGCTCAGAGTCTCTCCCATGAGACTTCCCCAACTCTGGCAGGAAGACCACCAGTGGGGCCCAGCCCTGTCAAGCCCTGGGAAGCTATCAGCCTGTAAACAGCACACCTCCTACTAACAGGACCCTCAAACCTATGCTGCATGCTCCTGGCCTTCCATGCACTGAGGGCTGAGGTTGGCCCACCTGGCACCCCATCCTGCCTCCACGTCACAGGCCTCTTCCAGTCCTGACTGCAGGGCATGCCCTGGCTCCGAAGCACCCCAAGTAGACCCTCAAGACTTTATCCAGACAGACGTGTCACTGCAGATAAGCAGAAGCAGAGGTGGCATCCACAGCAGGAGACAGTTCCACACCTTGGGTTCCTAGTCTAGTGCACCCAAGACGATGGCATTTGATGAACAATGGGAAGGATTCTGAGTGACGGGGTACTGAGGTAATGCTTAGCACAAGCCCATTACTGTAAAGAATGC
>NW_007034756.1:0-1101 GCF_000164805.1 Carlito syrichta
AAATAAAATTGTTACATTGAATTTAAAACTTAAAAAAAAGAATGCCAAGGATTTAAAATAGCCAACACAAGTTTCAAAAGAAAATGGAAGCTGGAACACTTGCACTACCTGCTTTAACTATTTATGGTAAAGCTACACTAACCAAGAGAGTGTGCTGTTAGTGTAAAGATAGATATAGATAGATAGATAGATAGACAGATAGATAGATAGATAGATAGATAGATAGATAGATAGATCAATGGAGCAGAAAAGGAAGTCCAGAAATAGACTCATACATATATTTTTCAATTGATTATTGACAAAGGTGCAAAAAGTTTCTTAGTGAAGAAAGAAAAATCTTTTAAATTGTGCTATAACAATTGTATATCATATTTTTTGAAAGAACTTTGATCCATATCTCACACTATTTACAAAAGTTAACTCAAAATGTATAATATATCTAAATGAAAACCTAGACCTTTAAGAGATTTTTCTACTTAGATTTTATAATTAATTTCTAGTATTGTTGCATTGTTGTCAGAGTATATTTTCTGTATTATTTGATTCTCTGAATTGTTTTGATGTGCCTTATGACCAGTTACATGGTCAAATTTTGTAAATGTCACAAGTCTGCATGAAAGCAATGTTTGTTCTGCAGTTATTTTATTGTATTTCATATATGCTTATTGAGTTAAATTTTTTAATCATATTGTTCAAGTGTTTTGCATACTTACTAATTTTTTGTATTTAATCTGGCAAGAACTAAGAGAGTAATACAAAAATCTCCTCCAGGATGATAGATTTGTTGATTTTTTCTTCATAATTTTCCCAATATTTACTTCCTATATTTTGAGGCAATGTTATTAGAAATATCATGTGATAGAGCTTTTCTTATTCATTCATTCAGCAAACATTTTCTGAGCTTGTACCATCTGCCAGTCCCTGTGGTAAACTAAAGATAATAATGCCATAGAACTCACACTGTAGGAGAGGAAGCAGATATGCAAACTGTTTCTAATACAGTGTGCTTTTCTAATGCAGAGTGCTATAAGTACACATTGGCTTTTATGGGAACACTGAGAGGGAGGGTATTTAACTCTGACTTTGGGAAAGGAACCCAGA
>NW_007034757.1:0-1338 GCF_000164805.1 Carlito syrichta
AGATGATCTAATGCTTGATCTTGAATTTTTAGAGGAACAGAATCTTCATCCTCCAGGTAAGTGCTGAAAAAATGCATAATATCACACAATTGTGACTCTGGTCAATTAGTGTTCAGTGATGAGCTAAATACGGCTTAGACTATCTTAGGTCTTTTTATTCCTCAGTTTTTATAGTCTATGTAAAGGGAACATGCCAGGTACCACAGAGACATGATTCTAGTGTGTTCGTAATGGTTTGAAAGTCTGCTATGATTACATATATATATATAAAATACTTGAAGGATAATTGTAAAATAGGAAAAAAGTTGAAGAAATCTTTTCAAAGAAGGAAATATTTTAGTAAGCATATAATAACTTTTTTGTAGAAGAAAATTATTACAGTTCCACTTTTCATTTGTATCATAGAACCAAATGGAAGTGTTGCTGATCTAGATTTACTGTTCCAAATCTTATCCATTTTAATAACTACATAGGTCTATGTGAATGCAAGAAGACTGACCTCAAAATTAATAATTACCAATAGCAGCCACAAGCACAAACTCATAAACACCTACAATCACAAAGTTACAATGGGAGATAAATAAGTTTGCACTGAATGAATTAAAAAGTGCTCAGTGGCCCTGTAATACCAGTTACTTGTGAGACTGAGGCAGGAGGGTTGCTGGAACCTAAGAGTTCAGGACCAGCCTAGGCAACATTTCAAGACTCCAGCTCTAAAATAATAATAATAATAGCCCAATATATTTGTGATAGTTTAAATTTATATTAAAGCAGAAAATATCATTTCTCCAAATTCTAAAATTACTCTCTTTGAAGTAGGTTATAGGAATTAGTTGCTCATTCATATTTAGATAGTTGACAGCAAAGGTAAGCTTGCACAAGTTTCTGTTGCTAATAATGTTTGAATACAGTAGAAATGACATTAAATTAGAGCCTTGCATCCTTGGAACCTACTGCATAAATTGAAGAAAATCAGTCTCTTGGATCTCAGTGTCCTTATTTTTAATTTGTGGAAAGTAGACATAGTCTATAAATATTTATATTTATGCAGTATCTTCATATTGTAGAAAATATCATACTTACAATTGTCAAAAGAAGTAAAAAATGATCTTTGTATTTTCTTATACCCTATTTTATGCTAATGTTAAACAAGAAGTTTCATTTAAAATTTTTTTAGTTGAATACCAGTTTAAGATAAAAATTTCTTTGGACATTCTTCCTGCAGTTGATTTGGCAAATAGCCTTTTAAACATGTAGATTTTTCTCACTTTTTGCTGGTAGCTTCTGTAATTTTCTCATTCATGTGTGTGTCTTTATATGTGATGGAAATGTGAAAAT
>NW_007034758.1:0-1489 GCF_000164805.1 Carlito syrichta
AAAAAAAAAAAAAAAAGGCAAAATTGAGGAAAGTCAGGGCACTAGTTTATGATTTTAAAATATTTTTCTCGTAGAAAAATATACAAGAAACCATAAGTTGACTACAAGAGATAAGTCTGCTATTGAATTCAGTAGCATTGAGTTTAGGATACTGCAACCCTTCAAAATGATAAATTAATTGTAGTTTCAAGATTATAGCTGGATAAATGACCAGAAGCAACAGGCATCTATTTTGGCATAGATAAAAGCAGGTAAGTGATTCAACTTAGCAGTAAATGAAATATCTTTAGTTATTTAAAAGTTTCGACCATTATATATATATATTTTTAAATTTAAGGAAGATTAAGAAATAAGCACTTCCAATGGTAAAAGAAGGTGCTGTTTATAACTTTCAGAGTTCTATATTTGTATGTTGTTATACCAGAATTAAAACAGTTCACAAGTGCAGGACATAAGAGAAAGAAAATACTACTTCAAAAAAGAAAAGTTTTCTAGAAAGAGGTTCAATGTATAAAAAGTAAATTATAATAGTGACCAGCAGCTCTACAACAAGAAACAAACAAAAATATTGCAGGTAAAAACACCGGAGTGCTATTTCACAGGCTGCTGGGGAATGTGTGCGTCCTATAAACCTCCATCTTCTTCTAATATCCATGATTCTCAAATAGGTAGAATGACATGCAGATTGTAAGGAAAGATTAACCACCCTCTCCTCATTTACCATCAAAAGTGTTCAGAATCTTTAAATTGAGCATTCTCATCTTCCTGGCCTCTGCTCAAGTTCATGTTAAAGATTAGGTTTTTCTCTTTCTTTTTTTTATACCAGCAATCTGTTTTTAGCCTTTTAAATATCTACTCATCCATTGCGACAGCATTTCAAGCATACAGAGAAAGGATGGGGCTTAACGTTAATAAGAGATCCAAAGTTAAATCCTTAGAAAGCCATTTCAATATTTATTTCTGAGTGTCTCTTGTCATGCAGTATGTACGTAAATAAAAAAGTGGAGAAATACAGTTGAAATCTAATTATGTTATGTGATCCTGTTTCCTAAAACTGTACTTGTAATCCATGATATTTAAGTAACATGAGTGGATAATTAAGGAATTATACACATTTTAATATAAAAATGAATATATTAGCTTAATATAATGTATCTTTCAGATACTAGCAAATATGAATCTCAAAACTTACAAGTAATCCACTAAAATTTTAAAAGCTTTTACATTTTTTTATAATAATGCATGATTCTAAATACATTTTAGAGCTTTTTTTGAGAGGTTGAATTATCTCAGTACTTATTCTAAACTCACAAGAAATATTCCTATTATTCTATGCAAGTATTCAACTCATACACCAAAGACATAAAAAAATACAGGTATCAAAACTTTTAATGTGATAAATTTATATTTATTCACAAGAGTTGGTAATACTATCCTAATAAGCATTTAGTGCATTAAATAACACCTCATACTTCTAATGCTTACTATA
>NW_007034759.1:0-1245 GCF_000164805.1 Carlito syrichta
GTGGGAGTTCTGAACTCAGGCCTCTAGAGATCTGGCAAATTCCCCACACCTCTCTCACTCTCTCTCATTACCCAAAAGAGAGAGGCCCAGATGGCAGCCAGCACCAAACTCCAGATGTGGGAGAAAGACCGTCTTCACTTGCCCAGCCACGGCTGAGCTACCAAATGACTGTAGCCAGTCAAGAGCCCCACAGGAGACAAGCAGAAGAGTTGCTCAGTGCCAATCGTGCGCAGATCAACTGTTGAGTTGTTTTAAGCCACTAGGTATTGGGATAAGGGTGTGTGCAGAATTTCACGGGCATAAATAGAGGCACGATCCCTGTGCTAAGTTATCCCAGACGCTAATCACCCTTAGCAAGTACAGAGGAGTTAGGCACACTGACCAGATCTTCATCAGAACAGTACCAGCCCTGAGTTCTGCTGCCATGTAGTGGTTCATAAAGATGTGTTTTTACAATACACATTTCAGCTTTATATAAGCGGAACAGGGACTACAGAACAACTGGAAACAGGGACCATGGAACCATACAAGGGTAACTTGTGTCTAAAAACTAAAAAAAACCTAAAACTTTATAAGTTTCTTTCTCTTCTTCCTTTTCTCCATCCTTAGTATACATACAGGAATGCTTAATATACATAAATAGTGGGTACTAATTATCTTCTGATGATGCTGATGAAATGTCTCTCTCCAGAGTAAAAAAGAAATTTTTAAAATTTACTTCATCAATACCTTAGTACTCTTTATTCACACATTTACAGAAGATGCATTCATGCTTCATTATTTGGCTCTGGATATTTCAACATACTTACTCTAATATCAAAACTATATTTATTCAAATCCAGTGCTGGAAAGTACCAAAATTTAATTTTACATTATAGAAATCATGCTATAACTTTATACACGCAAAAGTTTAAAACCATTGTCTTTCGAGATAAGAGAAAAATAAATGTGGAGATGGCAGTTCCATTGATCTTGCTTGAACCGATTCATTCAACTTAAAGATCTGAAGTTGTTTTAAACTATTTTAAATCTATTCTGGCAGTCTTTGTCAAGTGCTTTTGTCACAAAGCAAACTGGAATTCTCTGCCAGGCATGTGAATTGGAGTGTCCCAAAGTTCCCAGGTTGAGAAAGAGCCCGTTAAAGTCTATCAGTCTGGGATGTTCATAGAGTGACCTAACAACAGATGGGGACACCATGCAGCTGCAAAGGTCCTATTTGCCACACATCGCCAGATGGTTCCAGGC
>NW_007034760.1:0-1755 GCF_000164805.1 Carlito syrichta
AATTATTGAAATGTGAGAGTTCATCCCTATTATGGAGTTCTTATTGAGTTATTGTTCTTCCACTTGGTTTTTTCTTTTTTTTTTGTCTTTCTTTTGGTTTTGGGGTTGGTTCGTGTATGATTTTTGCATTTTAACATTAACAATATCCAGGAGACAGTACCAAAGAACTCAATATACAAACAATGAGAAAAATAGAATACTCTCCCAAGGAATAAAGGCAATCAACAGATATCAAATCTGAGAGAACCCAGATATTGATAAGGTAAAGAAAAATGCACTTGAAATAAATGGAAAGGTGGGAATTTTAAGGGGAGAAATAGAAATTATAAAAAAGAACCACAATGCAAAGTTTAGAAATTAAAGACACAATACCTTAAATAACAAAGACTTCCTCAGTGGGTTCAATAGAGAATAAATATGACAGAGAAAAGAGTCAGTGAACTGAAAATAGATAAATGCAAATTATCCAATTTAAAGAGCTTAGATAATTTTTTTATATTACTAGAACTCATAAAACTGTGGGACAATACTCAAAATTGGAGTTTTAGAAGAGAGGAGCAAGAGATTATGAGAAAAAGATATTTGAAAAAGATATTTAAAAAAGATATTTGAGAAAAGAATTCTCAATCTTGCAAAGACATATGTTTACAGTTTCTTGAAATTCAATGAGTACACTGAATAAAAGTGAAAGAAAAATATGACTAGACATATCATAAACATAGATACGAAAAAAACTTGAAAACAGCAAGAGATTAGTGACATGTTATATACAAAGGATCATGATTTAAATGACTGCAAATTTCTCATCAGAAATTATGAAGGCTAGTAGAGCAACTCCTTTAAGTGCTGAAAAGAACTTTCAAGCCATAATTGTATACACAACAATATAATCCTTCAGAAATAAAGAGAGGGCAAAGACGTTCTCAGATGAAGAAAACTACTAGAATTCATTTCCAGTAGACTTGCTCTATAAGACACATTAGTTGAATTTCTCTGGGATGAAGGGAAATGATTGTCGGTGACCAGAACTGACCAAGGGTGGGTTAGGACCCACACCAGAGAATCTGGACAGTGAGAAGAAACTACTCAGAGGCAGTTCTTCTGGGAACAGTCTGATCAGGACTGGAGCCAATTTTATTCAAACCTTTTCCAACTTATATACCATTTTCTATACCCTCCAGCAGTGTGATAATTATTTACTGGGGGCGTACAAATTCCATGATGTATATTGCGGTTTACAAATTATGCATCACGAGACTTGCAAGTTCCAAGCAGACAATTCAAACTCCATGATGCCTGACGTGCTTCACAAAACTCACATCAAGGTCACAGGTGCACAATTTCAATTGTTCAAAATGTCTTCCATAGTGTTCAATAAATCATTCATATTATACTCTTTGTTCTAAACCCTGATTAATACAAAAAAACTTTCCTGAGTTAACTCTAGGTTCAATCCAAGTTCACTGATTCCCAATATTTTTAGCAATTAATATTATCAACTTAACACTATATTATAATCTATAAGTTTACTTAAATGACTTAGCTGTTAGTTATACTATTATCCTATTACGATTTAACATAATGCCTTATAACTCAGTTAAAAATTATTCTTAAACTACCAAACTTTACTATAATTCATATGAGTTTCATATGCCTAAACTTTAATTTTTATATAATTTAATGATTGACCTTTAATACTATGCTATATCCTATTAAGCTAATACCTTATCGTTAATTCTTTTATAAATCGTATAG
>NW_007034760.1:2065-8166 GCF_000164805.1 Carlito syrichta
TAGGGACAGGGCGACAAAACTATCATGGTAATTTAGTTTCTAATCTTAGCCCTTAGGGGAAACAGCTTTCGGGAACAAGAGCTGACTACCCAGTCTACCAGGAAATAGAAGTTAAAAAATATCTAGAAAGAAGTAAAACTTAGAAAGACAGAGAAAAATAATTCTGCTATGCACTTTCCATCAGGTGTATTGAGATTTACTTATAAGTTTTACTGCCATGTATGCACACTGGTCACTAATCACACGCCAATATTATAGGTATAACTGATATCCTATGTCAGAGGCGATCTTCTAGATGGACCTTTACAGGCCTCAGCCATGTAGCTATAGATGTTGGCTCCCAACAAATGATATTATAGGGAAATTAGAAATGTAGGAATGAAGGGAGAATAGGGAAATATATAACAACTCTCTTGTGGATCCACTCCCACTTGGGAGATTTTCTGTCTTCTCAATAAATCCTACTTTCAAAAAAATAGGTAAATATAAAAGATAATTTTTTTCTCTCTTAAATTATTTAAAATAATTAAGACACTTGAAAGTGTAAATTATAGCATTGTCTGGTAGGAGTTTAAATAAACATTCAACAGTCATACCTACTACCAGAACTGATATATAAATTTAGCAAAGTCAGAAGATGTAAGATTAATAGCCAAAACCCAATATATTCTCATATACTAGCAGTATATCATTGGAAAATATTTAAGAAACAGTTGTATTTCTAGTGATACCAAAAAACATTTTATAAAACTAGAAATAAATCTAACAAAACATGACTAGAATTCCTACACATTTACATTTTTATTCATTCAAAATTATTTTAAATTTCTATTGTGCTTTCTTGACATGTTTATTCTTCTTAATTAGTCAATTTCTCCAAATGATTTTAGATTTGTCTACTTGTCCTTGTAGTTCTATTTATTTGTGCTGTGTATATACATTGAGGCTAGTTGTTAGGTGTGTGTGAATTTATAACTGTTAACTCTTTGGGCTGGTTGCAATGGCTCGCACTTGTAATCCCAGTACTTTGGGAGGCCAAGGTGAGAGGATTGCTTGAGCCCATGAGTTTGAGACCAGCCTGAGAAACATAGTAAGATCTTGTCTCTACAAAAAATTAAAAAATGAGCATGACATGGTGGTGCACACTGGTAGTCCCAGCTTCTCAGGAGGCTGAGGTAGAAGACTTACCTGAGCCCAGGAGGTAAAGACTACAGTAGCCGAGATTGTATATATTAAAATTTGCTTGGTATATATTTTTCTATCATTTAACTTTCAAATTTTCTGCACCTTCATGTTTTAAATGTCTTTGGATAATTGTATATATTGTGGTTTTATATTTTAATTCCGTTCAACAGTCTCCTATTTTAAGTAAAACATTTATCCTATTTGCATGTAAAATTGTATTACTGATACATTTGGGTTTAAACTTGCCATCTTTTTAAAATCAGTCCTACCTTTTATATTTTATTTTCAATTTTCATTCTTGACTATTTGATTTGATTATTTAAAATTTTATTTTCCCTTTTCTGCCAGTTTTATATTCTTTTGGTATTTTTAGTGGTTTAGTGTGATCTAGAGAAGACAACTTTTATTCTTATCTAGAATCAATGGTAATTGGTCCTTTTACAGTTGTCAACACTTAGTTCAATCTTTTTTGGTTGTTTCTGCTCTCATTCATGTTGCTTGTCTTCTTGTGTCCTTGGCAATCCTAGACTATAATCTTATTACTTAATTGCAGGACGTCTGAGCACCTACATTTGGGTTGCTTTCTTCCAGAAACTTCTTGTGTCTATTTCTGCCGGATGCCAGGGGGATAATTTTAGTGTGTTTCAAGGATCTATGAGAAACCTTGTTTGAGCCCACAACCTCACAGATGCTCATGGCTCCTCTGACTTCAGTCCTTGACCAACCTCAAGCTTTAAGACAATTCATTCATCTTTTGCCAACTGGTAGAAAGAAATTTATTTCTGAACTTGGATTTAGGGAGCAGAATCTGTCTTCTATCCTTTCTGAAATAGGTCTGTTCACCCTTCAGGTTTTACACCCCACTTTTATAAGTTCAAGTTTGTTGGTACGTGTACATTGATTATGTGACTGGCAGAACATTGTGTAGAACTTAAGTTATAGCCACATTTTGAAAATAATGACATGTATGGTCTGCATTTCCTGGCACGGGTTACCAAAGGTATCTCATAACTTCTTATCAGTAACATCCAGCAGAAGTGTTAATCAACCTTACCATAGAGTAAAGGGAGTTAATAAAGCCTAAGACATCATTCATTACTACATATTGTTGTTAGTATGCAAAAATTATACAAATCACAAGACTTATGATTACATTGATAGTATATTATTTAAACCTTATGATTGCTAAGAAAAGGGAGTAATTGGGGATTCATTTCTCTCAGTTATTTGGGCACAGTTTGCCGAGAAGTTAAGGATTCTTTGAATGTATTTACTGAGAGTGCATAGGAGATAAGGTGAAATGCTCTTCTTTGTTAACTCTCAGAAATGTGGGTGCATGCAGGCCCAAACACTCCAACACTTGCTGTGCCCTTCCCTAGGAGTTGTGGCCATGTGGACAGACAACAGCAGGCCTCCATATCAGAAGGCACTGATATTATTCCTAGTCTGTTTGTTGAGAACATAGTGGTTTTTCAGCATTTTAACCAACAGTTGCAGTCAAGTTAGCCAATTTTAGTTTAAGAAGAAAATGGAGTTTATCTAGCAATTATACACAGTTCTTGGAATTTATGAGACTTTCTTATGGGAGCTGGATGGGGCTGCCCCATGCAGCCCCCAGCTCTGCTCTTGGATGAGTGTTCAGGCTCACACTGTCATGCTGGCTGCTGAGTGCAGGACTTCTGTTACCCTGTTCTGAGTGCACCTTATCACACCGTCCTCCAAATTCTGTGAGTTGGCCTCTCAGGCAGATGTGACTGACTAGAGGAGCCCATGCCCCATTCCTATTCTGGCTGCAAAAAGGAGGTTGGGAAGGTGAGTTTCTGGCCTCTGCATTGGGGAATCTGCACTCACAAAATGGAGTTCTCCAAACATAGGAGGGCTTCAAAGCCTACTTTTATTCCTACTCAAGTACTTGATGCTTCTGTACTTCCCCATGCAGAACCTTGATGCTTCTGTACTTCTCCTTGCAGAAACTTGCTTGCCCAGGGTCCCCTAAGGACTCTGCACGTTTGTCAAAATGATTGTCAAGAGGTGTCTGTAGCTGTCTGGGAACTGTATCCACTCATGTTTGTGTCCGCATTCACTAGCATGTGCCTGGCATAAGTAAGATATTTAGCAAGTGCTTGCAAATGAATAAAAAGGGAATTAACTACAGGAGATTAACATTTTGATCACCCTGACCCTAGCCTTCATCCTTGGGCTACTCTCTAATACTGAGGGAGCCAGACACCCAGTACTTGACTGCATCCCTCAGGGTCACGGGCACCATTTCTGCACATCCCTCCTGCCAGTCCTCCCTTCAATGATGAGAGGTAACTCCCTCTAGTGTGATGCTGTGGTCTCTTGTACCTTAGCTGGTACTGTTCTTTGCCGCTGGTGATCTCAACTTTCACTTTTCCTTGTCCTAGGTGCCAGTCTCACCAACACAGTGCCCACTATGTTCCCCCGGGGGAACTGGTCCTTTCTCTGAATCTGCCTTCCCCCTGCCACTCTGGCGCCACTGGATGCAATTGTCACTGCTGCCTGGAGCTTGGTGATCTGCTTTTAACCACAAACATCCTGAAAAGAAGATGTAGGCTGCTATGTGTGTGGTTGTGTAAGGGTTTTAAATTTTTTCCTGGGAAAGTAGGGAAGATAGTGGTGGTTTCAGTCAGACGATACGAGTCCCTGTGTGAATGAGTGAGTATATGGACAATTTTGCATATGAGTCTGTGAGTAAGTGGGAATATGAATGGCTGACTGAGTGGGGACTTGGGAGCAAGTGGCCAGGGCTCTCCTGGTAAAGCGGCTAGTGCCCCAGGTGCTCTGCTTGGACCTTAGTGCTTCCTGGGGCACAGAAGCCAAACACTATTTTTTTTAAAACCAGCAAAACCCTTCCTGGGAAGAAGCTACTGGGAATGACTGCTGGCTCCAGGTTCTGCCTCACCACCACAGCACCTGGCCAGGCATGACAGGCACAGCAAGGGCTGCAGAGGGAGTGTAGAGGGAGCCAGAGGCAGAGACCCACTGGAGAAAATGAAATAGGCACCCTGCCACCATCTTGAAAACAGGGCAGGAAAGTGCTCTGACTTGCTCACATCGGAGCAACAGACCTCACCTCTGTGACTAGTGGGTTAACTACTCAGGGGTTGATCATGACCCAGAGGAAATATTCCAGAAGCACAAACTTCAGAGGGACAGGATGAGTGCTGAGTCTCAGGTGCCCCAACTCCTATGCTGATTCAGCAGTGGGACACAGGGTGTAAACAGAAAAGGATAAGGAAGACCCCCCAAAGAGACCAACAGCGAGTCTGGGGCTGAAAAAGTTCCCTCCTCCCAGAAATCCTCTGAACATCAGACCCATACTGCAGGAGCATGATTGAGAGGGACAAACCCAGGTGGAATCTGGATGTCAGCCATGGTAGGAGGACTCTACTCTAGGTTAAGCCTGGCTGGGGTACCCCCACTAGTACCTGGGGAGGAGACAATCCTGCACAACCCCACCAGAGAGAATCCCCTGACCATATAAGAGTGGAAGGGGAGGACCAAAGCCCCACCCATTCCTGCTGCCCCTCCTTCTTCCCTGGGCCATGCACTGGGGAGATGTAGATGAGGCCCCTGTTCTGGAGGAGACAGCAGAAGGGCTGAGAGGAACAATTATAGAACCTGCCACAAAAGGGTGCTTAGTACCCAGAATTTTTACTATACTTTTTTTTCTTTTTCTATGTGTATTTGAGGGTTCTATTTGCATTCTTTTTTCTTTCTTCCTCTTTTGTTTCTTTCTTCTTTCACTTTTGGTTTTGTTTATGTGTGTACGTGAATGATTGAGTGTGCATCTTTCAGTTTGTTTTTTGTTCTTCTCTTTTTAATTTAATGTGTGTGTGAATGCATGTGTGAGGATTTGATTTGTATTCCCCTCCTTCTTAAATATTTTTTTCTCTTTTTCTTCTTTCATTTTGTGTTGGACATGTGTGTGTGTGATCAGCATGCTTGGTTTTCCTCTGTTTTGCTCTTTTTTGTTTTGTTTTGTTTCCTGCTTGTTTTGGTTTGTGTGTGTGTGTGTGTGGGGGGGAGGTGCACCCCAGCCATTTGACATTTGACAGCTATTCAACGTTAGACCCAGTGTATTCATTCAGAGCAGCCAAGCCAACAATGCTGCTGAAATTAACAGACAGGCAGTATGCTGGTTATTGTCTTCTTGGACCTTGAGGTCCATCCTTTGCTCTTTTCTGCTTTTCTCTGTGATGTTTTTTGCTTTGGTGTCTGTTTTTGTTTTTCTATTTTTCTTTTTTCAAGATAGTGATTTTTTAAAAATTCTTTTTAAAAATAAAGATGTAGGGTACAATTCAGGGTTAGGTATACAAACATTGATTATGCCGGTACCCCTGATGAGGTATGCCCATTCCTCCCCTAGCAGTTTCCCTCAACTGCCAATCTCACTCCCGCTTCCCTGACAGTTTCTCACTACTGTCAATCCCTTTCTTATAGTATTGTAATAATTGTTCAAAGTCCACTTATGAGTGAAAACATATGGTACTCTGTTCTTTGTTTCTGTGATAGATCACTGAGTATGATCTACTCTAAATCCATCTAAGTTGCTGCAAAGTCCATATGTTTGTCCTTCTTTATGACTGCATAATATTCCATTGTGTATATATACCACATTTTTTAAATCCAGTCCAGCTTTGATGGACAACATGGCTGGTTCCATGTTTTTGCTATTGTGAATAGAGCTGCAACAAACATATGTGTGCAAGTACCTTTTTTGTAGAATGATTTGAGTTCCTCCAGGTATATTCCCAATCAGGGAATTGCTGGGTCATGTGGAAGGTCAATATCTAGCTCTTTCCGAAATCGCCACACTGCCTTTCAAAGAGGTTGCACTAGTTTGCATTCCCACCAGCAGTGTAGAAGCGTTCCTTTTTCTCCACATTCTC
>NW_007034760.1:8426-82609 GCF_000164805.1 Carlito syrichta
GTTGCCCAGGTGGGTCTTGAACCCATGGGCTCAGGCAATCCACTCACCTCAGCCTCCTAAGGTGTGGGATTACAGGCTGAGCCACCCAGCCTGGCCTTTTGCCCACTTTTTACTAGGGCTGCTTGTTTCTTTCTTTTCAGTGCATTTGAGTTCCTTGTAGGTCCTAGATGTTAGGCCTTTGTTAGATATACAGTTGGCAAATATTTTTCTCCATTCTGTGGGCTGTCTCCCTGCTCTCTTGATGGTTTCTTTTGCTTTGCAGAAGTTCGTTAGTTTGATGAGGTCCACTTGTCTGTCTTGTTTCTTAAGGTTTGGGCATTTAGGGTTCTGAATAGGAATTGGTTGCCACTTCCAATTTCCATAAGGGTGTCTCCTGCTTTTTCTAAGATTCTTATAGTTTGTGGTTTACATTTAGGTCTTTGATACATTTAGAATTAATTTTTGTGTATGGTGATAGATAGGGGTCCTGTTTCATTCTTCTGCATGTGATAAGTCAGTTTTCTGAGCACCATTTACTGAATAGGTTCTCTTTTCCCCAGTGGTTGTTGTTGGAGGCTTTGTCAAAGAAGAATTGGCTGAGAAATTGAGGCTTTGCTTCTGAAATCTCTATCCTGTTCCATTAGTCTTTATGTCTGTTCTTGTACCAATTCCAGCCTGTTTTGATGATTGTAACCTTATAGTAAAGTTTGAAGTCTGGGAGTGTGATACTTCCTGCTTTGTTTCTGTTGCTAAGGATTGTTTTGGCTATTCATGGTTGTTTATGTTTCCATCTGAATTTCTGTATTGTCATTTCCAGGTCTGAGAAGAATGATGTTGGTAACTTAATGAATATTGTATTGAATCTGTAGATTGCCTTTGGTAGGATGCACATCTTAACAATGTTGACTCTTCCTGTCCATGAGTATGGAATATTTTTCCATTTGTTTGTGTCCTTTTGATTTCTTTGAGCAGTGTTTTGTAGTTCTTATTGTAAAGGTCTTTCACTTCTCTGGTTAGGAAAATGCTGAGGTATTTCATTTTTTTAGTGGCTATTGTGAATGGGATTGTGCTTTTTGGGGGGGTCTCTGCCTGCTTGTTGTCAGTATATAGGAATGCAGCTATCTTTTGCACATCTATTTTGTATCCTGAGACTTTGCCAATGTCCTTTATCAGTGCAAGCAGGTTTTTGACTGATTCTCTTGGATCTTCAAGGCATAGGATCATATCATCAGCAAAGAGAGATAACTTGACTTCCTCTTTTCCTATTTGGACACACCTGATTTCCTTCTCTTGTCTAATTGCCTTAGCTAGAACTTCCAACACAATGATTAACAAGAGGGGAGAGTAGGCAGCATTGTCTTGTTCCAGTTTTCAGGGGAAATGTTTCCAGTTTCTGTCCACTTAGGAATACATTAGCTGTGAATTTATTGAAATGGCATTTACTATTTTGAGGTATATTCCTTCTATATCTAGGTGTTTGAGAATTTTTATCAAGAAGGGATGCTGTATTTTATCAAAAGCTTTTCCAGCATCTAATGATAAAATCACGTGGTTCTTGTTTTTACATCTGTTGAAGTATCTAATTACATTTATGGTCTTGCGAATGTTTAAGCAGCCCTGCATCCTGGGGATGAAGCATGCTTGGTCATGGTGGATGATTTTTGAGATGTGTTTTTGGATCTGATTTTCTAGAATCTTATTGAGGATTTCTTCACCTATGTTCATAAGGGATATTGGGTCTGTAGTTCTCTTTATTTGTTGGATCTTCACCCGGTTTGAGTATCAGTGTAATGTTAGCTTCGTAAAATGATTTGGGGAGAATTCTATCCTTCTCAGTTGCATGGAATGCTTTCAAGAGGTTTGGTAGGAGCTCCTCCTTGTACATTTTGTAGAATTCTTCCGGAAAGCCATCCGGTACAGGGTGTGGTTTTGTAGGTAGTTTTTGTATGACAGAGTCAATTTCCTGGGTTGTTATTGGTCTATTTAGTGTCTCAACATCATCTTGTTTCAACCTGGGGAGGTTGTGTGATGTCAGAAAGTCCTCCATTTTATTTAGGTTATCAAGTTTGTTTCCATAAAGGTTTACATAGTAATCTCTAATAATCTTTTGTATTTCTTTAGGGTTAATTGTGGTTTGAGCTTTTGTATATCTGATTGTGTTTATTTGAGCTTTCTCTCATTTTCTTGGTCATTCTGGCTAGGGGTCCATCAATCTTGCTAATTCTTTCAAAGAACCAGCTTTTTGTCTTGTTGATATTTTCTTTGATATTTTTGCCTTCTATATCCTATATTTGGGCTCTTATTTTGGTGATTTGGATTCTTCTGCTAAAGTTAGGGTTTGGTGGTCTTCTCTTTACAGCACCCTTAGGTGATTTGTTAGGCTCTCCACTTCTGATCTTTTCATTTTCTTGATGTGTGCTTTTAGAGATATAAATTCCCCTCTTAGAACTGATTTCATGGTATCCCAGAGGTTTTGGTAAGATGTTTCTTCATTTTCATTTGTTTTCAGGAATCTTTTAACTTCTGCTTTGATTTCAGTGTTGACCCAGTCATTTTTCAACATCATGCTGTTTAATGTCCATGTCTTTGTGGGTTTTGGGGAAATGTTTTTGGTGTTGATATTTAATTTTATTCCACTGTGGTCTGAGAATGTGCATGGCAAGATTTCAACCTTATGGAATTTGTTTTTGCCAGATTTATGGCCAAGGATGTAATCAATCTTGGAGTACATTCCATGTGGTGATGAGTAGAATGTATAGTCTGTGGTTGTTGGGTGCAGTAATCTCTAGGTATCTATTAAGTCCATTTGGTTAACTGTCAAGTTTAGGTTCTGGATCTTCTTGTTGGGTTTTTGCATCAATGATCTATCTAGGACTGTTAGTGGGGTATTCAAGTACCCTGCTATAATAATGTTAGAGTCAATATCTTTTTTTAGTCTACTTAGTAGTTGCTTTATAAATGCTGGTGCTCTAGTGTTGGGTGCCTATATGTTTAGGATGGATATCTCTTGTTGATGAATTGAACCTTTTATCATTATGTGGTATCTTTTTGTATCTTTTAAAATTTTGGAAAACCTAAAGGTTTTGTCTGATATTAAGATCACAACTCCTGCCTTCTTTGGTGATCCATTTGCCTGGAAACTCCTTTTTCATCCTTTAACTATGAGGCTGGGTGCATCCCTTGCAGTGAGGTGAGTCTCCTGGAAGTAGCAAATAATTAGGTCATGGTTTCTTATAGGGTTTGCCATTCTTTTCAGTGGTGCATTTAGTCCATTCCCATTCAGGCTGATTATTGAAATGTGATTGCTTATCACTGTCATGAGGTTCTTACAACATTTTTCCTTTGTTTGCTTGTTTTCTTTTGGCTTTGGGGTTGATGTATTGTGTGTTTTCAAGTTTCTTGTTGCACTGTATTCTCTGTTGATTCTGTGCTCTACTCTTCTCTTGGGAAGTGCATGGTCATTCTTTTTTCTTCCTTCTATGCTTAATACCTTTCTAAACATCTGTAAACCTGGTCTGGACTGCATAATCTCTTAGTAATTGGTTGTCTGGGAAGGATTTTAATTCTCCATCACTGATGAAGCTGAGCTTGGTTGGATAGGAAATTCTTGGTTGAAATTGTTTATCTTTGAGGACTTGGAATATAGGACTCCAGTCCCTTCTTGCTTGTAGTGTTTCTGCTGATAGGTCTGCTGCTATACTAATTGGTTTTCCCTGGTAGGTAGTCTGACCTTTCTGTCTTGTTGTCTTTAGGATTTTTTTTCTGCCTACTTTGTGTAGGTGAATTACTATGTGTCTAGAGGTTGATCTTCTCATATGATGTCTTGTGGGGGTTCTCTGTGTCTCTTGTACTTGACTGGTCATATCTCTGGTGAGATGGGGAAAGTTTTATTGGATTACCTCCTGTAATACTTGCTCAAAGTTGTTCTCCATTTCTCTTTCTTCTTCTGAATTACCAATCAGGCATGGTTTGACCTCTTGATATCATTATACATCTCTTGTAGTCTTTGTTCATTCCCTCTGAGTGTTCTATTTTTTTTTTAACAGATCAGATTAATTCCATGTTCTGGTCTTCAAGTTCTGAGATTCTTTCTTCAGCTAGATTAATTCTGCTTTCCATGCTTGTCATCTTGTTATTTATTTCCTGGATGAAATTTTTTATTGCCAAAATCTCTGTTACAAGTTCTTTCAGTGTTGCATCTTGTCTTTCTTGAGTCTTATTCACTCTTTCCATCTATTCCCTAATCCCTGTCATATTCTGAGGCCAGTCTTCATGATTTCCACTGTTTGGGCACCAAGTTCTGATTTTTCAGGACTTTTGTCTTTGGTACACTTGAAATTGCCTGTGGTCTTCCTTTGATTTTTCCTCATTTGTGTGAGATCTCTTGTTTTTCACTTTAGTTCCGTTATACGGTGTCAGTGGGAGAGACTTTTCCTTCTGAAGTTTGCTCAGTCCTCTGTTCTTCCCTGATTCAGGTTCTGGATTTGTTCTATTTTGAATTTGTATGGTGAATGGGAAGATTTGCTGTCTCTTGTAGTTTTTGAAATTCAAATAAAATAGGGCATAGGGCGCTAGGATTCGGGAACTAATTGCAAATTACAATGTTCACTTATTGTGGCATGTGTTCCCTGAGACCCACTCCCCACCACCACTCTATATGATGACCCAAAGCAGAAACCAATGAAAAATGTTTCTATCTGAACACACACACACACACACACACGCACACACACCTAGTACAAAGTGAATAGAGAAGAAAAACAGAAAGACTGAAAAAAAATGAATTTAGATCAAACTCTCACACATATATTGACACACACCTTAATCAATAAAAAATGAAAATAAAAAACCCAGAAAAATAAAAGATAAAAAACAAACCAACAACAGCAAATTTGAAAAATGAGCACTCAATCATTCACAAACACACAAAAATAGAAAATGACAAATAAAAGAAGAAACAGAAAAAGAAAAAAAATTTGGGAGGATGCAGATCAAACCATTACATACACAATCATGCACAAAGGAAAAGTATTTAAAAAATAGATGAACTAACAAGCAAAGAATTTTAAAATTAAAAAAAAATTTTTTTTAAAAGATTAAGGAAAGAAAGAAGCTGCCCTCTTGTGGCAGATTCTGTAATTGTTCCTCTAATCAGGTCTCTCCTGCAGAGCCACCTCTTTCACTCTCTCCTCAGTGTCCAGAGCAGAGAAGAAGAAGGGGCAGTGGAGGTGTGTGGGGCTGCAGTCCTCCTCTCCCACTCTGGTATAGTCAGGGAGATCTCCTCCAGTGGGGAGGTGCAGGATTGTCTCTTCCCCAGGTATGTACTCATGGGGAATGCCCCAACCAGGCCTCTCCTGGAATGAAGTTTTCCTATTGTGACTGATGTCCAGGCTTTGCCTGAGTTTGTCCCTCTCAGTTGTGGGTGTGACATTCAGAGAATTGCTGGGGAGGAAGGGGTTTGGGTCAGTCCTAAACTCACCACTGATCTCTTTGGAGTTATTCCTAGTCCTTTTCTGGCCACATCCTTTGTCCCATGGCTGGATCAGGTTAGGAGGTGGAGCTCCTGAAACTCAGCACTCATCAGGTCCCTCCGAAGTTTGAGCTTTCGGGATATTCCCTCTGGGCCACAATCAATCCCTGAGTAGTTGATTTGCCAGTCAAAGAGATCAGGTCTGTTGCTCCATGGTGAGAGAGTCAGAGCACTTTCCTGCCCCACGTTCAAGATGGTTGTGGGGTGCCTCTCTTATCCTCTTCCATGGGACCTTGTCTCTGGACTTCCTCTGCAACCCCTGCTGCCAGTGCCCTGCCAGGTACTGAAGTGGTGAGACAAAGCCTGGAGTCAGCAGTCTCTCCTGCCAATGGTGAGGGAGAGCCTGGGGTGAAAAACTTTTGACGATTTAAAAAAAATTGGTGCTCAGCTTCTGCGACCTGGGAAGAACCAGGGACCAGGCAGAGAAACAGCACCAGCTATTGTACTAGGGACTTGACCACTTGCTTTCCAGCCCCCACTGATACAGTCTATCCCAACATTTTCTTCCCAGGAAGAGTTTTGTTGATTATTTTATAAAGAAGAAAAAGAAAATGGTGCTTGTCTTCTGCATCTTGGTAATCTCTAGGGCCAAAGTCCAGCAGCTGTGGCACCAGCTGCTGCACCAGGAGATCCCTGATCACTGGCTCCCTAGCCCTCACTCAGTCAGTTACTCACATGCTCACTAGCTCAGTAGCATGTACACAAAATTTTCCATACACTTACTCACTCTCACTGGGACTTGTATAGTCTGACTGACTCAGCTGCAATCTTCCCAACCTCTCCTGTTTTTCTATTTAAAAAAATTATTTCATTATTTTTGTCCATCCTATTTCATTCTCCTTTTATCTGTTCTCCTCATTGCTGTTACAGTATCTTGTACTCAGGGGATGCACACACATACCCATTGCATCATCGTATAGAGTAATGGTGGGGAGTGGGTCTCAAAAAACCCATACTCCAGTCAGTGAACATTGAGATTTTCAAGTAGTTTCTGAATCCTGGCTCCCCATCCTCCACCTTATTCAACTCTCAAAACTCCAAATTACAGTAAAACTTCCCACCTCCAACCCTGTTCCAAAACAGACAAATTCAGAGTCAGATCAGGGAAGAATAGAGGGCTGAGCAAACATCAGAAGTGAAAGCCCCTCCCACTGCCACTGAATAATGGAACTAAAGAAGAAGGAAGAGGTCCGTCACAAATAAGGAAAAATAAATGGAAGAACACAGGTCATTCCCCATATACCAAAGAGAAGACACCTGAAAAATCAGACCTCAGGCCCAAACAATGGAAGCCACCAATGACTGGCCCAAGAATACAACAGGCATTAGGGAATGAAAGTAAAGAGTGAATAAGATTCAAGAAAGACAAGATGCAACACTGGAAGAACTTGTAACAAAGATTTTGGCCACAAAACACCTTAGCTAGGAAATAAATAACAAGATGACAAGCATGGATAGTAGAATTAATCAAGCAGAAGAAAGAATCTCCAAGGTTGAAGACCAAAACATGAAATTAATCCAATCTGTGAAAAACATAGGGAAAAAAAAACTAAGAAAGTGAGAGCAAAACCTCCAAGATATACATGATTATATCAAGAGGCTGAACCTATGCCTGATTGATAACCCAAAAGAAGAAAGGGAAATGGAGAACACATTGGAGTACATATTCCAGGGATTGTCAAGAAATTTTTCCCCATCTCACCAGAGATGTAACCATCCTAGCCCAAGAGATACAGAGAACCCCCACAAGAAATCAAATGAGAAAAACAAGCCCTAGACACGAAGTAATCTGCCTACCCAAAGTAGGTACAAAAGAAAAAATTCTAAAGGCAGCATGAGAGAAAGATCAGACCATTCAGAATGGCAGCAGACCTATTGGCAGAAATACTACAAGCTAAAAGAAATTGGAGTCCAATTTTCAAAGTCCTCAATGATAAATTATTTCAAGAATTTCCTACCCAACCAAGCTCAGCTTTATCAGTGATGGAGAAGTAAATCCTTCCCCAACATCCAATCCCTAAGAGATTATGCAACTTCCAGACCAGCTCTAAAGGAGATCCTTAAAAAGGTATTAAAAACAGGAAGAAAAAAAAGCAACGACCACACACTTCCCAAGAGAACAAGAGAACACAGAATCAACAAAGAATACATTGTGACAGCAAATTTAAAACACACACACACATACATCAACCCAAAAGTTAAAAGGAAACCAACTGGCTGGGCTTGGTGGTTCAGCCTGTAATCTCAGAACATTGGGAGGCTGAGGCATGCGGGTTTGAGACCAGCCTGGGCAACTTGGCAAGACCTCCTTCTACAATAAACTTAAAAAATTAGCCAGGCATGGTAGTACATGCCTGTAGTTCTGGCTACTTGGAAGGCTGAAGTGGAAGGATCGCCAGAGCCCAGCAGGTCGATGCTGGGGTAGCTGTGAGTGTGCCACTGCACTCCAGTCTGGGCAACAGAATGAGACTCCAACTAAAAAAAAAAAAGAAAACAAAGAGAAATCTTTGTAAGAACCACATCATGGGGATTAAACACTCACATTTCTTTGTTTTTTTAAGATGTGGGGTACAATTCAGGGTTAGGTATGCAAATGTTCATTATGCATGTACCCTTGATGATGAGGTATGCCCCCCCTTCCCCAGGCAGATTCCCACTACTGCCAATCATTCTCATATAGTATTCTGATAATTATTCAAGGTCTGCTTATGAGTGAGAACATGTGATACTCAATTCTTAGTTTCTTTGAAAGATCACTCAGTACTATAGACTCTAAGTTCATCCAGATCACTATGAAGTTCATGATTTGTCCTTCCTTATGGCTGCATAATATTTCATTGCGTATATGTACCACATTTTAAAATCCAGTCCTCTTTCAATGGGCAGCACGGTTGGTTCCATATTCTTGCTACTATGAACAATGCTCTGATAAACACATGTGTGCAGTTATCTTTTTTATAGAGTGATTTGAGTTCTTCTGGGTATATTCCCAGTAGGAGGTTGCGGGGTCATATGGAAAGTTGATTTTTAGATCTTTTAGGAATAGCCACACTCTTTTCCACAGAGGCTGTACTAGACTACACTCCCACCAACAGTGTAGAAGTGTTCCCTTTTCACCACATCCTTTTCAGCATCCATTGTTTTTTGAGTTATTGATGGTGGCTATCCTGACTGGAGTTAGGTGGTGTCTCAGTGTAGTTTTAATCTGCATTTCTTTGATGACTAGTGAAGCTGAGCATTTTTTCATGTATCTGTTGGCCGCTTGTATGTCTTCTTTTGAGAAGTGTCTATTCATATTTTTTGCCCACTTTATAATGGGGCTGTTTGTTTTTTCCTTTTTGGAACATTTGAGTTCCTTGTAACTTCTAGATGTTAGGCCTTTGTTAGACATACAGTTGGCAAATATTTTTCTCCAGTCAAATGCTCACATTTCAGTAATCAGCCAGAACATGAATGGACTAAAGGCACCACTGAAAAGACATAGAATGGCAAACTGGATTAAAAAAAACCATGAGCCAATTATTTGCTGCATTTAGGAAACTCATCTCACCATAAGGACTGCCCGTGAACTCAGAATTAGAGGATAGAAAACATATTTCCAGGTGAACAGATCACAAAAGAAGGCAGGAGTTACTATCTTAATATCAGACAAAACAACCTTAAATCTACCAAAAATTAAAAAAGATATGGAAGTATACTACATAATGATAAAAGGTTCAATTCATCAACAAGATATATCCATCCTAAACATGTATGCACCCAATACAGGAGCACCAGCATTTATAAAGCAAATACTAAGTAAACTATAAAAAGATATTGACTCTAACACTATAATAGCTGTGGGCTTTAATACCCCACTGACAACCCTAGATAGATCATTAAGGCTAAAAATCTACAAAGAGATCTGGAACCTCAATTTGATGCCTAATCAAATGGACTTAAAGATACCTACAGAATACTCCACCCAACAACCACAGAATATACATTCTACTCATCACCACATGGAATGTACTCCAAGATTGACCACATCCTTGATCATAAATCAAGCACAAACAAATTTCATAAGATCGAAAATACTGTCATGTACTTTGACAGGCCACAGTGGAATACAAAATTAATATCAACATCAGCAAAATTCCCCCAAAACTTACAAAGATACGAACACTAAGCAGCATGATGCTGAATGACTTCTGGGTCAACACAGAAATCAAAACAAATCAAAAGACTGCTGGAAACAAATGAGAATGAAGAAACATCTTACCAAAACCTCTGAGATACCATGGAAACAGTTCTAAGAGGGAAGTTTATATCTCTGTGAACACATTACAAAAATGGAAAACTTATAAGTTAACAGCATAACAAATTACCTTAGAATCTGGAAAGGCAAGACCACCAGCAAATTAGCAGAAGAATCCATATTCCTAAAGTGAAAGCAAAATATGGGAAAAAGAAGACAAAAATATAGAAAAAAAATCAACACAACAAAAGCTGGCTCTTTGATAGAATAAACAAGATTGATGAACCCCTGGCCATAATGACCAAGAAAAAGAAAGAAAAACCCCAAATAAACACAATTAGAAGCACAAAAGATCAAATTACAATGGACCCTGAAGAAATACAAAAGATTATCAGGGATTACTATGCACACCTGTATGGAAACAAACTTGATAACCTAAACGAAATGGAGGACTTTTTGACATTGCACAACCTCCCAACGTTGAAACAGGAAGACACTGTGACACTAAATAGACCAATAGCAACCCAGGAAATTGACTCTGTCATAAGAAAGTTACCTACAAAAAAAGCCCTGGACCAGATGACTTTCCATCAGAATTCTACAAAACATACAAGAAGTTGATACTAATCCTACTGAAAGTTTTCCAGGTAATTGAGAAAGATGGAACTCTCCCCAAATCATTTTATGAAGCTAACATCACACTGATGCCCTAACCGAGTAATGATCCAATAAAAAAAGAGAACTACAGGCCAATATCCCTGATGAACATAAATGCAAAATTTCTCAACAAGATTATAGCAAACTGGATTCAATAACATATCAAAAATCATCCACCATGACCAAGTAGGTTTCATTCCTGAGATACAGGGCTGGTTAAACATTCACAAACCATAAGTGTAATTCAATACATCAATAAATGTAAAAACAAGAACCACATGATTATATCATTAGATGCAGAAAAGTTTTCAATAAAATCCAATATCCCTTTTTATAAAAATTCTTTAATATTTAGCATAGAATGATCAGACCTCAAAATAGTAAGCGCCATCTATGATAAACCCACAGCCAGCATATGGGTAAATTGACAGAAACTGGAAGCATTTCACTTAAAAACTGGAACAAGACAAGGCTGTCCATTCTTACCCCTCCTGTTAGACATTGTGTTGGAAGTTCTAGTTAGAGCAATTAGACAAGAGGAGGATCAGGGGTGTCCAAATAGGAAAAGAGGATGTTAAGTTATCTCTCTGCTGACAATATAATCCTATGCCTCAGAAATCCAAGATAATCTGTCAAAAACCTCCTTGCACTTTTAAGGGACTTGGACAAAGTCTCAGGGTACAAATTAAATGTGCAAAAGACAGTTGAATTCTCATACAGCAGCAACAAACAGAGAAACAAATAAAAAGCACAATCCCCTTCACAATAGACACACACACACACACACACACACACACACACACACACGAAACACCTTGGCATCTTCCTAACCAGAGAAGTGAAAGACATTTACAATGAAAACGACAAAAGACTGCACAAATAAATCCAAGAAGACAAACAAGTAGAAATATATTCCATGCTCATGGATAGGAAGACTCAACATTGTCAAATTGTCCATCCTATCAAAGGCAATCTTCAAATCGATGCAATAGCCATTAAATTAACATCATTCTTCTCAGACCTGGAAACAAAACAGAAATTCGTAGGAAAACATAATGACCCACAGACAGCTAAACAATCCTTAGGAAAAGAAACAAGGAGGTATCACACTTTCAGACATTAAACTTTATTATAAAGTTACAATAAAATAGCCTGGTATTGATACAAGAACAGGCATATAGACCAAGGGAACAGGACAGAGATTTTAGTAGCAACACTTCAACTTTTCAACCAATTCATCTTTGACAAAGCCTTCACCAACAATCACTGGGGAGAGGAGAACCTATTCAATAAATGATGCTGGGAAAACTGGCTGATCACATGCAGAAGATTGAAACAGAACCCCTACCTATCTCCATACACAAAAATCAACTTTAAGTAGATCAAAGACCTAAATGTAAAACCTCAAACTATAAGAATCTTTGAAAGTACTGTAGAAACCCTTATGGGAATTGGCATAGGCAACCAACTTCTGATCAAACCCCCAAATGTCCATGCCATCAGATAGACAAGTGGGACCTCAGTATACTGAGAAGCTTCAGCAAAGTAAAAGAAAGTAGTAAGCCTCAGTAAAAATGCCCATCCTTAATAAAACAAAAAACAACAGATGCTGGCAAGGATGTGGAGAAAAGGGAATGCTTCTACACTACTGGTGGGAATGCAAGTTAGTTCACCCTCTATGGAAAACAGTGTGGTAATTTCTAAAAGAAATTTCAGAAATTGACCTTCTATATGATCCAGCAATTCCTCATACTGGGAATATACCTGGAGGAACTAAAATCTTTCTATAAAAAAGGTACCTGCACACACATGTTTATTGTAATACTATTCACAATAGCAAAAACATGGAACCAACCATCCTGCCCATCAAAACTGGACTGGATAAAGAAAATGTGGTACATATACATGATAGAATATTATGCAGCCATAAAGAAGGACAATCATGTGGACTTCACAGCAACATATATGGCTTTAGAGTCTATAATACTCAGTGATCTATCACTGAAACAAAGAATTGAGTATAGCATGTTCTCACTCATAAGCAGATCCTGAACTTTTACCACAATACTATAAGAAAAGTATTGGCAGTAGTGAGATACTGCCAGGGGTGGAGGGGCACACAGCATGAATAAGGATCAAACCAGGTGAAGTGGGGACCAATGGGAGGCCCCAACTTTATTTGTATGATGAACATTTATATACCTAACCCTGAATTTTACCCCACATCTTTAAAAGAAAAAAAGGAAAAAAATGTTCCTACAGCCTTGAGATTTTCCTACTTTACCCTGCCCACTCTATCACATTTATCACTCTATCACAAGCAATGCCCATCTCTTCTTGGATGGTGGTGTCTGCCCAGTGTGTCTTCAGCCTGGGGGTGTTTCTCCTTCACTCATGCTGTCAACTATGTGCTGGGAGCACAGGTAAGAGGCTGTTTGCCTTTTTTCTGGAAACTTCTTTCTTCCAGTGGTCAGAAAAGAGCATCACGTCGTGCAGGAAGTTACAAAGATTTGGTTCACAACTGGTCGTATCATACCACTGCTAATCTTACAATGTTCAGAAGGAAAGAGCCAGATGGTAGGTGGGTTTGCCTCTCCAAGTCCTGACAGAGATTCAGTGGATGCTTCAACAGGACCAAAGCCAGCTGGTGGAGAGTATCCCAGGACTTTGAGAGGTAAGATTTGTTCTTTTAAGCTTTTCCATGTCCTTCTTCCTTGGTCCTTCATTTTGACCTTGCTTATCTTTAATGGTGGCTCATTGAAACCATACTTAACACTTTAAACCAATGTAATTATACTTCATAAGTACTTAGTGCAATTGAAGCAGATGCAGAGACTGAGGCAGGAAGCTTGAAGTCCCCTCCTTCCATTCTCCTGTGTGCCAGTGCGAATGCCTCACCTGTTTGGAGAAGTTTCTTTCACCTCCACTGCCTTCTCTTCTCCCCCCGACCCACCTGCCCTACACAGGCAACGGTGGAAACCAAGCACAAGTCTGCCTCTGTGGGGGTCCTCAGGCCCCTCTTGCTTTACCTTGAAGACCTGGTTGAAATTCAAAAAACATTGTGATGACTGAGAATTCCATGACAGTCTTTCTCCATTCAAGTTTTATCTTTTCAAACTCATTTGCTTGAACAGAAAGAAGATTGAGGCAATTTTCAAGTTAAAATGTTATTATTCTCATCCGGGATGTTGAGTTCAAAGAACAGTAATTTATGCACGTAACTCTGTGTGTTTCCTTTAGCTGACACGTTGGATACTCATCACTGTCTGCACTGTTGTTCATCCTCTGTGTGAAAGTCATTTCCCAAGGTGGCCTTGTTCTTTTGCAAGCTCTGCAGACCCTGCAGGAGGAATTAAGCAGATATCCTGTCCTTGGCAGAAGAAAGGTGGCATGAAGAGGGGTAAAGAACTTCACATGAACTTTAGCTTTTCCTCTTTTACTGAATCTCATTTTTGTTTCAACTCATCCTTTCCTAATACATTTCAGGAGCAAGATAGTGCAGTGGGGGACAGGCCAGTGGGTGGCATGAGGTCTATTAACATGCACAGTTGAAGATGCTGACATCCGGGTTCTGCAAAAGGTGGGTCTGGGCTTGAATCCCCACTCTGCCATCCTGCCATCCTAGGGACAGAGTTAGAGAAACAGATGTGAGTAGCACAGAGATGCTGTTATCCCATTAGCTAGGTGCAAACCACAGTCCTGAGGGATTGAGTGAGTTGCAAGAGGTGGTGCACAGGGGACCACCTCTGCAGGGAGAGTGGCCTCGGATAGGCACCTTCTGTGGTCCACACACTGGCCACCACACCTCCAGATCCCAGCTCTGTGGTACCCCACAAAACCCAAGTGACAAATTTAGGGGACCAGTAGTCTGAGAGATTAATCATAGCATGTCCCACAGACATGGGGCGACAAAGGATAAATTATAAAAACAAGCGGGGAAGTTGAAGCACAGCACAAAAAAAAGTTTCTGGAAGTAAAATCCATAATTATTTGCAAGTAAAAATATTGAATAAGAAGGAAGAAGAGAGACGTCTTTGTTAGGCCTGAGTTATCAGGTTTGTAGCCAAGTGAGAGATCTGCACAAGTACAAGCACAGGCACAAAGAAACAGAGTCATGGACAAGGATGAGTAACTTGGAAGTGAGACCCAGGAGGCCCAGTAGGGCACTGACAGGAGCTCCAGAATCAAAAACAGGAATGTACCACGTTGAAATGCACAGCCCCTCACCTGCAGATGGGGTCTGGGTACCAGCATCAGTCTCTGGAGCTGGTAGAAAGACAGTGTCTTGGCTTCCCAGATCCCTGAGTCAGACCCTGCATTTGGAAAAGGTGTTGGTGACCCTTGCACACACTGGTGTTGGAGGAGCACTGGGGTAGGCCAGGGCCCATTTGTCGGGCTTGCGCCCTACAGTTGTGAATGTGCACCCCCCCCACTGTCATCTCACTTGCTCAGCTCTTAGAATGCTCAAGGAGGCTGCAGCCCTCCCAGTGCCTACCTGACCTCCCCGGGTGGGGTGCCCAGTCTTAGGGGGCCTCTCCCTCCTGATCTGCAGGGGTCAGCTCCTCCTGGGCTGGCTTCCCAGTGTCCTGAGCCAGTCCCACATAGGGGCCAGAGGTCAGGCAGCAGGGACAGTGTGCCCTCCAGCCTTCAGACAGCTGAAAGTAGCTTTGTATGTATTTTTAGATGAGTTGTGGTGTTGTGGTGTTTACATTTGAAACAATGATCGAATGCTTTTGTCTAAGAGTGTCAATATGTACTAGCAATTAAATCCTTAGGAACCATTTTAAATTAGGATGAAAAATTTTACATATTAACTTAATATACATGAAAGTTAAAATAATTTTCAAAATTATTTGGGGGCATAACTAAAGTGACCAGTCAGGGCTTGGCAACCTTGTCTAGGCACTGTGACATGAGCCTTTTTCCCGCTCTCAAATTTCCAGCACTCCCTTCCCTTCTTTGCGGAAGACGACCCTGTTTCCATCTGAGACAAAATAAAAGCCACTATGTGGGAGCTTCCACCAGCAGTGGCTGTGTGGCCACCCAGTGCATCCTGCCTGCCTGCCAGTTACTTGGGGGATTTCCTACTCCTAACCAAGGACAGTCGCTTCTCCTGGCAACAGACCCCACAGTCCTCTCCTGCATAATTTACTTTTCACTGTCCACCAGTCTTTCCTGTCCATGTCCCATGTCTCCAGGCATCTCATTGGCTGCCATGAAGGCCAGTGCTTCAAAGGAGAGTCTGTCCTGGCTGTCCTACTGCCATGTAATCCCTCTTCACTCTTTTTTCTTGCCTCTATTGCAATGGAGCCTTTCTTCCATAATCCATGGACACAGTTCTCGCCAAGGTCACCAATGGTCAGTTCAGTTATGTCCTCAGTCCCCTCGTCACCAGGCCTGTCAGCAACATGAAGTGGTCGGGACTCTCTTGATCTTGGAATCCTTTCCTTGCTGGGCCCCCAGGTTCTCCTGCTCCTTGCTGGGTGCTTCTCCCTGGCCCCTGCCATGGGCCTCTGCATTTTCCAAGCCCAAACACAGGACTGGGTTCCAGCCCTTTCCTCTTTAGACTCTAGCCAAGGGATCTGATCTGAGCTTGTGTTCTATGTACCATCCACCCAACCACTCTTTGGGCTTCTCCCCAGAACCATAGCCTCAGAGTCCAGCAACAGTTCCTCCCCTCCACCCCATGCTGCGGCATGATACAACTGAGGTCTGATTTCCTTCCTCCCATGAGTCACAGTTCCAGTCACTCAGCTGCTTTGGCCCTGAGGCAGAGATGAGCCTGAGCCTGCTTTCTCTGCACCCAGCATCTAGCTCTCCTTCAAGTTTCTGAAGCTGACAGGTTCTTGCTGTCTCCACCATCTTGCCCTGTAGTCCCAACTGATGTTTCTCACCGTGTGTCGCAATCATCTTCGAGTTATTCCCTTTTCTCAACTCTTTCCCAGCCACAGAGAACCCCTATTGCAGGAAGGCTTCCCTCCTCACTCAGGATAGCACTGTCCCTCCTCCTATCACTCACTCTTCTCTTTGCTGACTTTGCTGTAGACATAGTGGCCTCCTTGTACTCCCTTGGACATATCAAGAAAGCTCCTGCCTTGGGGCTTTGCGCTTTCTGTTCCTTCTGCCTGAGGTTCTCTTTACAAAGGTCATTATGGGCTGGGTCCTGTTCTTTCACCTGTGACTATGTTTTGGGCAATCGCAGCTCCCCAGTGTTAAGTTGAACCCTGCCCTCCCAGGGCCTCTTGTGTTTTGTTTTCTCAAGGCAATTCACATACTGTATATGTTACTTATTCGTTATTTTGGGGGATGCTTGTTGGTCAGTGTTTACTTTTAAATCAAATTATGCATTCATGTAGTTTAAAGAGTTAATTATCCTGGAATTCTTATTTAAAAAATAGCACCTTTATACCCTTCGTTCCATTTCTTCCCCTCACAGAGTACCCTTTTCATCACTTGTGGTTTGCTTATTGTGTTTTTGGTGTCCCGAGCACTGCTGCCCATGTTTCAGCTCTGTCCTAGACATTCTGCGTTGCCTGAGCCCTAGCGTCTCTGTGTTCGTCTCATGTTGGTGGAGACAATGGCTTCCTTCATTACTGTCATTGGTGCTAGATTTCATCAGGAGCATTAGTCTGTAGCTTTCGTTCCTTGGAGTATCTTTGGAGTACAAGGTAATGCTCACCTCATCAAATGAGTGTGGAAGTGTTCCCTATTCTTCATTTTTGGGATCAGTTTGAGAAAGATTGGTATTAATTTTTATTTAAATGTCTGGTAGAATTTACCAGTGAAGCCTTCCAGTCCTAGACTTTTCTTTGTTGGGAAGTTATTCATTACTGATTCAATTTCCTTACTAGTTGTAAATCAAATCTAATATCCTATTTTTTCATGAGTCAGTTTTGGTAGATTGTATATTTCTAGGAATTTGTTTATTTCATCTAGTTTACACAATTTACTGGCATGCAAATTTTCATAGTATTCTCTCTTAATCTTTTTGATTTAACTGAAATCAGTAATAATGTTTCTACTTTCATTACTGATTTTAGTCAATTGTGTCTTCTTTTTTCTTAATCAAACTAGATAAAAGTTTGGCAATTTTGTTGGTCTTTTCAAGGAACTAACTTTAGGTTTTGTTGGTTTTCTTTAGTTTTTCTATTCTTTATCTCATTTATCACTCCTTTTATCTTTCTGATTTCCCTCCTGCTAGATTTAGGATTAGTTTCCTTGTCTTTTTGAAGTTCCTTAAGGCACACAGTTATTTATTAGAGATATTTCTTTTTTGTATTATATGCATTTACAATTATCAATTTTTTCTGTTAGCACTGATTTCACTGAATTTTATAAGATTTGGTATATTTTTATTTTTATTTGTCTCAGGTATTTTCTCATTTGCCTTCTAATTTCTTCTTTGATGCATTGGTTGTTTAATATTTGTAAATTTTCTGTTTTTCCTTCTGTTATTTCTAGTTTCATTACATTGTGAGCAGAAAATGTATTTGTATTATTTCAACCTTTTACCTTTATTGAAACTTGTTTTTTGCCCTGCATGTAGTCTGTCTTGGGGCAATATTTCATGAATATTTGAGAACAATGTGTATTCTGCTGTTGTTGAGTAGAGTGTTCTTTTTTAAATTTTTTAAACATATTTTTTATTTTAAAATTGTGGGGTACAGTTAAGGGTTAGGTATACAAATATGCATCGTTCAGGCACTCTTGTTGATAAGGGTTGTCCCCATGTCCCCAGACAGATATTGACTACCATTAATCCCACCACCCTTGCCCTCCCTGCCCCCCCATAGTTTCCTGCCACTGTCAATTCTTTTCTTATAGCATTACGATAGATGTTCAAGGTCAATTTATGAGTTAGAACATGTGATACACAGATCTTTGTCTCTGTGAGAGATCACTCAGTATTATAGACTCTAGTTCCATCGAGGTTGCTGCGAAATTCATGATTTTGTTTTTTTATGGCTGCATAGTATTCCATCATGTATATGTACCACATTCTTAAAATCCAATCCGCTTCTGATGGACAGCATGGTTGGTTCCAGGTTCTTGCTATTGTGAACAAAGCTGCAATAAACATACGTGTGCAGATATATTTTTTATAGAGTGATTTGAGTTCTTCAGGATATATTTCCAGTAGGGGGATTGCGAAGTCATATGGGAGGTCGATATTTAGAGCTTTTAGGAATCACAACACTGCTTTCCACAGAGGTTGCACTAGTTTAGACTCCCACCAGCAGTGTAAAAGTGTTCCTTTTCCTGCACATCCTCTCCAGCATCTGTTATTTTTTGAGTTATTGATAATGACCATTCTGATTGGAGTTAGGTGGTATCTCAGTGTAGTTTTAATTTGCATCTCTTTGATGATTAGTGAGGCTGAACATTTCTTCATGTGTCTGTTGGTCAATCATATATGTCTTCTTTTGAGAAATATCTGTTCATACCTTTTGTCCACTTTGTAATGGGGTTGTTTGTTTTTTTCTTTTCAGCACATTTGAGTTCCTTGTAGATCCAAGATGTTAGGTCTTTGTCAGACATGGAGTTGGCAAATACTTTTTCCCAGTCTGTGGGCTGTCTCCCTGCTCTCTTGATGGTTTCTTTGACTTGCAGAAGATTGTCAGTTTAATGAGGTCCCACTTGTCTATCTTATCTCTTATGGCCTATGTGTTTCAGGTTTTGTTCAGGAATTGGATGCCAGTTCCAATTTCTATAAGGACGTGTACTGCATTTTCTAAAGTTTTTATGGTTTGAAGTTTTATATTTAGGTCTCTGATCCATTTAGAATTAATTTTTGTGTATGGGGATAGATAGGAGTCGTGTTTGAATATTTTGCATGTGGTTAGTCAGTTTTCCCAGCACAGTTTACTGAATAGGTTCTCCTCTCCCCGGTGGTAGGTGGTGGAGGCTTTGTCAAAGATGAGTTGGTTGAGAAATTGAGGTTTTGCTTCTGGAATCTCAGTTCTATTCCATTGGTCTATATGCCTGTTCCCGTACCAGTACCAAGCTGTTTTGATTCTTGTAGCTTTATAGTAAAGTTTGAAGTCTGGTAAAGTGATACCTCCTGCTTTGTTTTTTTGCTGAGGATTGTTCTGGCCATTTTTGGTCATTTATGTTACCATATGAACTACTGTATTGTTTTTTCTAGTTCTGAGAAGAATGTTGCTGGTAATTTGATGGGTATTGCCTTAAATCTGTAGATTGCCTTAGGTAAGATGGACATCTTCACAATGTTGATTCTTCCAATCCATGAGCATGGGATATTTTTCCACTTGTTGTGTCATCTTTGATTTCTTTGAGCAGTGTTTTGTAGTTTTCCTTGTGAAGGTCTTTCACATCTCTGGTTAGGAAGATGTCAAGGTATTTCATTTTTTTGTGGCTACTGTGAATGTGATTGTGTTTTTTATTTGGGTTTCTGTTTGATTATTATTGGTGTAAAGAAATGCGATTGCCTTTTGCATATTTATTTTATACTCTGAGAATTTGCCAAAGTCCTTTTTCAGTGCAAGGAGACTTTTGACAGATTCTCTTGGGTTTTCAAGGTACACAATCATGTTGTCTGCAAAGAGAGATAACTTGAGTTCCTCTTTTCCTATTTGGATACCCCTGATTGCCTTCTCTTTTCTGAATGCTCTAACCAGGGCTTCCAATATTATATTGTACAGGAGGGGTGAGAGTGGGCATCCTTGTCTTGTTCCAGTTTTCAGGGGAAATGGTTCCAATTTTTGTCTGTTTAGGAATATGCTAGCTGTGGGTTTCTCACAGATTTCTTTTACTATTTTGAGGTATGTTCCATGTATGCCTAGGGTTTTTATCAAGAAGCGGTGCTGGATTTTATAAAAGGCTTTTTCTGCATCTAATAATATAATCATGTGGTTTTTGTTTGGACATCTTTTGATGTTATTAATTGCATTTATTGTCTTGCGAATGTTGAACCACTCTTGCGTCCCAGGGATGAAGCCTACTTGGTCATGATGGATGATTTTTGAGATGTGTTGTTGAATCTGGTTTGTTAGGATATTTTTGAGAATTTTAGCAACTATGTTCATCAGAGATATTGGTCTGAGGTTCTCCTTCTTTGTTGAGTCTTTACCTGGGTTGGGTATCAATGTGATGCTAGCTTCATAAAATGATTTGGGGAGAGTTCCATCTCTCTCAATCACCTGGAATACCTTCAGTAGGATTGTAATCAGCATCCCCTTAAATGTCTTGTAGAATTCTGCTGGAATGCCATTTGGTTCAGGGCTTTTTGTAGGTAGTTTTCTTGTTGCATAGTCAATTTTCTTGATGGTTTTTGGTCTATTTAGGGGCTCGATTTCTTCTTGTTTCAACCTAGGCAGGTTGTGTGATGTCAGAAAGTCCTCCATTTCCTTAAGGTTTTCAAGTTTGTTTCCATACAAGTGTACATAGTAGTCACTAATGATCTTTTGTATTTCTTCAGGGTGAGATGTGACTTCATCTTTTGTGTTTCTGATTGTGTTTATTTGGGCTTTTTCTCTTTTTTTCTTGGTTTTTCTAGCTAGTGGACCATCGATCTTGTTTATCCTTTCAAAGAACCAGCTTTTTATTTCATTGATTTTTTGGTATTATCTTTTTCTCTTCTTTTTTTAATCAGTATTTTTTATTTCGATATTGTGGGGTACAGTTAAGGGTTAGGTATACAAACATGCTTCGTTCAGGGATCCTTGTTGATAAGGGGTGTTTCTCCGCCCCCAGGCAGATATTACTACCATTAATCCCACCTCCCTTCCCCTTCCCACCCATTGTTTCTCACCACTGTCAGTCCTTTTCTTTTTTTTATCAATATTTTTTATTATGATATTGTGGGGTACACTTAAGGATTAGGTATACAAATATGCTTCATTCAGGTACCCTTGTTGATAAGAGGTGTCTCCCCATCCCCAGACAGATATTTACTACCGTTAACCCCATCTCCCTTCCCCTCCTCCCATAGTTTCCCACCACTGTCAGTCATTTTCTTATAGTATTATGTTGGATATTCAAGGTCCGCTATATGAGTGAGAACATGTGATACTCAGATCTTTGTTTCTGTGAGAGATCACTCAGTATTATAGACTCTATTTCCATCCAGGTTGCTTCAAAATTCATGATTTTGTTATTTTTTATGGCTGCGTAGTATTCCATCATGTATATGTACCACATTTTAAAAAATCCAGTCCTCTTTTGATGGACAGAATGGTTGCTTCCAGGTTCTTGCTATTGTGAACAATGCTGCGATAAACATACATGTGCAGGTATCTCTTTGATAGAGTGATTTGAGTTCTTCAGAGTATATTCCCAGTAGGGAGATTGCAGGGTCATATGGGAGGTCAATATTTAGGAATCGCCATACTGTTTTCCACAGAGGTTGCACTAGTTTGCACTCCCACCAACAGTTAGGAGTGTTCCCTTTTCACCACACCCTCTCCAGCAACTGCGATTTTTTCAGTTATTGATAATGGCCATTCTGACTGGAGTTAGGTGGTATCTCAGTGTGGTTTTGATTTGCATCTCCCTAATGATTAGTGAGATTGAACATTTTTTCATGTGTCTGTTGGCTGCTCAGATGTCTTCCTTCGTAAAGTGTCTGTTCATATCTTTTGCCCATTTTATAATGGGGCTGTTTTTTTTTCCTTTTCAGCACATTTGAGTTCCTTGTAGATCCAGGATGTTAAGCCTTTGTCAGACCTGGAATTGGCAAATACTTTTTCCCAGTCTGTAGGCTGTCTCCCTGCTCTCTTGATGGTTTCTTTGGCTTTGCAGAAGCTTGTCAGTTTAATGAGGTCCCACTTATCTATCTTATCTCTTATGGCCTGTGGGTTTCGGGTTTTGTTCAGGAATTGGATACCAGTTCCAATTTCCATGAGGGTATGTCCTTCATTTTCTAAGGGTCTTATGGTTTGAAGTTTTACATTTAGGTCTCTGATCCATTTGGAGTTAACCTTTGTGCATGGGGATAGATAGGGGTCCTGTTTCAATCTTCTGCATGTGGTCAGCCAGTTTTCCCAACACCATTTACTGAATAGGTTCTCCTCTCCCCAGTGGTAGGTGGTGTAGGCTTTGTCGAAGATGAATTGGTTGAGAAATTGAGGTTTTGCTTCTGGAATCTCAATTCTATTCCATTGGTCTATATGCCTGCTCCTGTACCAATACCAAGCTGTTTTGATGATTGTAGCTTTATAGTAAAGCTTGATGTCTGTTAATGTGATACCACATGCTTTGTTTTTTTTTTTGCTAAGAATTGTTCTGGCTATTCTTGGTCGTTTGTGTTTCCATATGAATCCCTATATTGTTTTTTCTAGGTCTGAGAAGAATGTTCCTGGTAATTTGATGGGTATTGCATTAAATCTGTAGATTGCCTTAGGTAAGATGGACATCTTCACAGTGTTGATTCTTCCAATCCATGAGCATGGGATATTTTCCCACTTGTTTGTGTCATCTTTGATTTCTTTGAGCAGTGTTTTGTAGTTCTCATTGTAAAGGTCTTTCACGTTTCTGGATAGGAAGACGCCAAGGTATTTCGCTTTTTTTGTGGCTATTGTGAATGGAATTGTGCTTTTTATTTGGGTTTCTGTTTGTTTATTATTGGTGTAAAGAAATGCTATTGTCTTTTGCACATTTATTTTAAATTCTGAGACTTTGCCAAAGTCCTTTATCAGTGTAAGGAGGTTTATGACAGATTCTCTTGGGTTTTCAAGGTACATGATCATGTCATCTGCAAAGAGAGATAGCTTGACTTCCTCTTTTCCTATTTGAATACCCCTGATTGCCTCCTCTTCTCTGATTGCTCTAGCCAGGACTTCCACTACTATATTGAATAGGAGGGGTGAGAGTGGCATCCTTGTCTTGTTCCAGTTTTCAGGGAAAATGGTTCCAGGTTTTGTCCATTTAGGAGTATGCTGACTGTGGGTTTCTCGTAGATGGTCTTTACTATTTTGACATATGTTCCCAGTATGCCTAGCTGTTCAAGGGTTTTTATCAAGAAGGGGTGCTGGATTTTATCAAAAGATTTTTCTGTGTCTAATGATATAATAGTGTGGTTTTTGTTTTGACATCTGTTGATGTATTTAATTACATTTATGAATTTACAAATGTTGAACCAGCCTTGCATCCCAGGGATGAAACCCACTTGGTCATGATGGATGATCTTTGAGATGTGTTGTGAAATCTGGTTCACTAGGATCTTATTGAGAATTTTAGCATCTATGTTCATCAAAGATATTGGCCTGTAGTTCTCTTTCTTTGTTGGATCTTCACCTGGCTTGGGTATCAGTGTGATGTTAGATTCATGAAATGATTTTGGGAGAGTTGCATCTTTCTCAGTCACCTGGAATACCTTCAGTGGGATTGATATAAACTCCCCCTTAAATGTCTTATAGAATTCTGCTGGAAAGCCATCTGGTCCAGGACTTTTTTTGGAGGCAGTTTTCTTATTACGTAGTCAATTTCCTTGATTGTTATTGGTCTATTTATGGTCTCAATTTCTTCTTGTTTCAACCTAGGCAGGTTGTGTGATGACAGAAAGTTCTCCATTTCCTTAAGGTTTTCAAGTTTGTTTCCATACAAGTGTACATAGTAGTCTCTAATGATCTTTTGTATTTCTTCAGGATCAGATTTGACTTCATCTTTTGTATTTCTGATTGTGTTTATTTGGGATTTTTCTTTCTTTTTCTTGATCAGTCTAGCTAGTGGACCATCGATCTTGTTTATCCTTTCGAAGAACCCGCTTTTCGTTTCATTGATTTTTTGTATTATCTTTTTCTTCTATGTCCTGGATTTGGGCTTTTATTTTGATTATCTGGATTCTTCTGCTGAAATTTGGGTTTTTGTGGTCTTGCTTTTCCATCTTTTTTAGGTGGCTTCTTAGGCTGTTATTTTGTGATCCTTCCATTTTCTTCATGTGCGTTTGTAGGGATATAAATTCCTCTCTTACTACAGCTTTCATTGCATCCCAGAGTTTTTGGTAAGATGTTTCTTCATTTTCATTTGTTTCCAGTTATCTTTTAATCTCTGCTTTGATTTCCTCAATGACTCAGGAGTTGTTTAGCATCATGCTGTTTAGCGTCCATGTCTTTGTTGGTTTTGGGGGGACCTTGTTGGTGTTAATGATTATTTTTATTCCACTGTGGTCCAAGAAGGTGCATGGTAAAATTTCAGTTCTTTTAAATTTGCTCATACTTGATTTATGGCCAAGTATGTGGTCGATCTTAGAGTATATTCCATGCGGTGATGAGTAGAATGTGTATTCTGTGGTCTTTGGTTAGAGGGTTCTGTAGGTATCAATTAAGTCCATTTGATCAAGAGTCACATTGAGGTTTCGGATCTTGTTGCTGATTTTTTGTCCTGATGATCTGTCTAGGGTTGTGAGTGGGGTATTTAAGTCCTCAGCTATGATGGTATTGGAGTCGATATCTTTTTTTAGTTTACGTAGGAGCTGCTTTATGAAAGTTGGTGCTCCTGTGTTTGGTGCATATATGTTTAGGATGGATATTTCTTGTTGATGAATTGAACCTGTTATCATTATGTATTGGCCCTGTGTATCTTTTTAAATTTTTGATAGCTTAAAGGGTATTTTGTCTGAGATTAAGATCGTGACTCCATCTTTTTTTGTGTGTTCCATTCACCTGAAAATTTGTTTCCCATCCTCTTATTTTGAGTCTGTGAGTGTCCTTTTTAGTGAGGTGAGTCTCTTGAAGGCAATAGATTGTTGCCTGGTGGTATTTTATCCATTTTGCCATTCTATGTCTTTTCAGTGGTGCATTTGGCCCATTCATATTCAAACAAACTATTGAAACGTGAGAGTTGATCCCTATCATAATGTTCTTACAGAGTTGTTGTTCTTCTTGTTTGTGTGTTGTCTTTTTTTTGGTTTTAGATTTGGATCATGTGTGTTTTTAATATTTTGCCTGTACTCTTGTGAAGAACATTGTTGTTCTTTTTTCCTTTTCTTCTGTGTTCAATACTTTCTTAAGTGTTTCTTGTAGAGGTGGTCTGGTGGCAGCGTAGGTTCTTAGGGATTGGATATCTGGGAAAGATTTCAGTTCTCCCTCACTGATGAAGCTTAGCTTGGCTGGGCAGGTTATTCTCGATTGAAATTGCTTATCTTTTAGCACTTTGAAGATAGGGCTCCAAGTTCTCCTAGCCTGGAAGGTTTCTGTAGATAATCTGCGGCTATTCTAGTTGGTCTTCCCTGGCAGGCAGTCTGACCTTTTTCTCTTGCTGCCTTTAGGATTTTTTCTTTTATACCTACTTTGGTTAGGCAAATTATTATGTCTGGGAGTTGGTCTTCTCATTTGTTGTCTTTCAGGGGTTCTCTGAATCTCTTGTGTTTGAATTTTTTCATCCTTGATGAAATGAGGGAAGTTTTCTTGAATGATTTCATGAAATGTTTGTTCCAGTGTGACCTCTGTTTCTCTCTTTGCCTCAGGAAGACCAATTTAACTTAGGTTCGGTCTCTTGAAGTGATCATTCATCTCTTGAAGGTTTTGTTCTGTCTTTTTGAGCTTCTTTTCTATGCTTTTGACAGTTGCATTATTTCTGTGTTTTGGTCTTCTAGTTCTGAGATTCTTTCTTCTGTTTGGTTAATTCTGCTTTCCACGTTTATTAGTTTATCATTTATTTCCATCATAGTATTCTTTACTGCTGTTATTTCTGACATCAGCTTCTTCCTCTTTTCCTCTTGTCTCTCCTCAATTTTTTAAATTCTCTCTATTAATGTCTTGATGTCTGGGTTTGTTGTATGTGACCAGTCATTCTGGGGGCTCTTTATTGTTTGTGTCCCGGAATCTGTTTTCTCAGTGTCTGATCTCCCAGGGGTCTGTGTGAGACCTATATTCTTCCTTTGGTTTTTTCTTCATTTGTGCGGTTTTCTCCCCCCCCTACTTTTTCCTTCCCTCTACGTTACTGTCTTTTTTAATTCTGTTATTCAGGGGTAGAAGGATTGCTTTTACTTCTGTTTGTTCAATCTCCTATTCTTTCTTTCTTTATTTTTTTATGGTTAAGATTTTTATTCTTAGTTGTTTTTATTTATTTATTTATTTTTATTTTTTTCATTAATCAATATTTTTTATTATGGTTTTGTGGGGTACAGTTAAGGGTTAGGTGTACAATTACGTTTCATTCAGACACCCTGTTGATAAGAGGAAACATACTGAAAAGAAGAAAACAATCTTCTATTCTTTATGTATGCCCTCTTACTTTGTTCAATTCTGGAGTTGCACTGTAGGTTGGGTGTGGTCCTTTTTGAAGTTTTGAGTTTTCTTAAGGGGGGAGCTGTGATTCAAAATCTATTTGCAGGTCCCAGTATTCGCCAACAGGTGTATGGATAAACTGAAACCCACTTCCCACTGTCTTGGAATCTGTCCATGCAGTGGGGCTGTAGGTTTACTCCCTGAAATAAAATGTGGTTAGTAGAGGGAAGAGAATAGAGCAGACAGTGGGCGGAAGAGAGTGTGGAGGGAGAGGAGTAAGGGGGGGAAACAGACGAGTGTACCAACAAATGGAGAGAGAGACCTAAACTGAAACAGATAAAAACAATAGATCATGGCTACAGACTAACCAACTCCCATACCAAAAAAAAAAAATACAATGATGCTAACATGCAAGCTAACCAACCACCTTATGGGTGTGCTGTTCCTCTATATGATGATATGGTTTACAGAGAGGAGAAAAGATAAGAAAAGGAAGAGGAAAAGAAAAAAAAGGAACAAAACAGTAGGAATAGAATTAAGTCATTAAACTAACGGAACCAATTGAGCACACTCTGAGACTTTTTGTTTAAGTCCAATGTCCTTTCAGCTCTGATTTCTAGCTGTCTTTTAAAGCTGGTAAATTAGTTAGCAGTTAGGGTCAGTTGCTCCTGGTCTGCTGTGAAGGACAGTTCAGATCACCTTCTGTTCAGATCACCCCCTGTTCACCACTCACATCTGGCCTGTGTCTGTTTTTCAAGCTTGTTTCTCCCGTTTCAGTGTTGTTACCTTGAATCGCCAGCAGGTGGTGCTATCTCAGTTGCTGGCCCCAGAGGGGGTGGAGTTGGACAGGAGTCGGGCAGAGGCAGAGATGGGAGCTTGCCTCAGGGCACATGGGAGGAGACCCACGTCCAGCAGGACGTCACAGTGGCAGCAGAGGTGGCAGAAATCCCAGCAGATCTCACCTGCAGGGGCTTCAAGGACTGAAGTCTTGGATCGCCTCAGGCACGGGTGGCGTGATGCACTATGGCCACCTCGGAGGCCATGGTGGCACAGCGGCTGTTGTGTCTGTGGCTGCAGTGGCTTGTCCTTTCCTTATAGTATTACAAAGGATGTTCAAGGTCCACTATATTAGTGAGAACATGTGAAACTCAGATCTTTGTTCCTTTGAGAGGTCACTCAGTATTATAGACTCTAGTTCCATCCAGGTTGCTGTGAAATTCAGATTTTGTTCTTTTTTATGGTTGCATAGTATTCCATTGTGTATATGTACCACATTCTTAAAATCCAGTCCTCTTTTGATGGACAGCATAGTTGATTGCAGTTTCTTGCTATTGTGAACAATGCTGTGATAAACATACGTGTGCAAGTATCTTTTTCATAGAGTGATTTGAGTTCTTCAGGGTATATTCCCAGTAGGGGGATTGCAGGGTTGTATGGGATGTCGATATTTAGAGCTTTTAGGAATCACCACACTGCTTTCACAGAGGATGCACTAGTTTTCACTCCCACCAACAGTGTAGGAGTGTTCCCTTTTCACCACACCTCTCCAGCAACTGCTATTTTTTGAGTTATTGATAATGGCCATTCTGCCTGGAGTTAAGTGGTATCTCAGTGTGGTTTTGTTTTGCATCTCTTTATGATTATTGAGGTTGAACATTTTTTCATGTGTCTGTTGGCTACTCAGATGTCTTCCTTTGAGAAGTGTCTGTTCATATCTTTTGCCCACTTTATAATGGGATTGTTTGTTTTTTTGTTTTCAGCATGTTTGAGTACCTTGTAGATCCAAGATGTTAAGTCTTTGTCTGACCTGGAGTTGGTAAATACTTTTTCCCAGTCTGTGGGCTGTCTCCCTGCTCTCTTGACAGTTTCTTTGACTTTGCAGAAGCTTGTCAGTTTAATGAGGTCCCACTTGTCTATCTTATCTCTTATGCCCTGTGGGTTTTGTGTTTTGTTTAGGAATTGGATGCCAGTACCAATTTCCATAATGGTATGTCTTACATTTTCTAAGGGTCTTATAGTTTGAGGTTTTACATTTAGGTCTCTAATCCATTTAGAGTTAATTTTTGCATATGGGGATAGATAGAGGTCTTGTTTGAATCTTCTGCCTGTGGTCAGTCAGTTTTCCCAGCACCATTTATTGAATAGGTTCTCCTCTCCCCAGTGGTATGTGATGGAGGCTTTGTCGAAGATGAATTGGTTGAGAAATTGAGGTTTTGCATCTGGAATCTCAATTCTATTCCATTGGTCTATATGCCTGCTCCTGTACCAATACCAAACTCTTTTGATTCTTGTAGCTTCATAGTAAAGTTTGAAGTCTGGAAATGTGATACCACCTGCTTTTTTTTCTTCTTAGGATTGTTCTGGCTGTTCTTTGTCTTTTGTGTTTCCATATGAATTCCTGTATTGTTTTTTCTAGGTCTGAGAAGAATGTTGCTGGTAATTTGATGGGTATTGCATTAAATCTGTAGATTGCCTTAGGTAAGATGGACATCTTCACAATGTTGATTCTTCCAATCCATGAGCATGGGATATGTTTCCACTTGTTTGTGTCATCTTTGACTTATTTGAGCAGTGTTTTGTAGTTCTCATTGTAAAGGTCTTTCACATTTCTGGCTAGGAAGATGCCAAGGTATTTCATTTTTTTTTATGGCTATTGTGAATGGAAATTGTGCTTTTTATTTGGGTTTCCGTTTGTTTATTATTGGTGTAAAGAAATGCTATTGTCTTTTGCACATTTGTTTTATATCCTGAGACTTTACGAAAGTTCTTTATCATTGTAAGGTTTTTGACAGATTCTCTTGGGTTTTCAAGATACATAATCATGTCATCTGCAAAGAGAGATAGTTTGACTTCCTCTTTTCCTATTTGGATACCCCTGATTGCCTCCTCTTCTCTGATTGCTCTAGCCAGGACTTCCAATAATATATTGAACAAGAGGTGTGAGAGTGGGCAGCCTTATCTTGTTCAAGCTTTCAGGGGAAATGGTTCCAGGTTTTGTCCATTTAGGAGTATGCTGACTGTGGATTTCTTGTAGATGGTTTTTACTATTTTGAGGTATGTTCCCTGTATGCCTAGCTGCTCAAGGGTTTTTATCAAGAAGGGGTACTGGATTTTATCAAAAGCTTTCTCTGCATCTAATGATATAATCATGTGGTTTTTGTTTTGACATCTGTTGATGTATTTAATTACATGTATGGTTTTACAAATGTCGAACCAGCCTTGCATCCCAGGGATGAAACCTACTTGGTCAGGATGGATGATTTTTGAGATGTGTTGCTGAATCCGGTTTGCTAGGATGTTGTTGAGATTTTTTGCATCTATGTTCATCAAAGATATTGGCCTGTAGTTCTCTTTCTTTGCTGAGTCTTTACCTGGCTTGCGTATCAATGTGACATTTGCTTTGTAAAATGATTTGGGGAGGGTTCCATCTTTCTCAATCTCCTGGAATACCTTCAGTAGAATTGTTATCAGCTCCTCCTTAAATGTCTTGTAGAATTTTACTGGAAAGTCATCTGGTCCAGGGCTCTTTTTTGTAGGTATTTTTCTTATTACGTAGTCAATGTCCTTGATTGTTATTGGTCAATTTAGGGTCTCAATTTCTTCTTTTTTCAACCTAGGCAGGTTGTGTGATGTCAGAAATTCCTCCATTTCCTTAAGGTTTTCAAGTTTGTTTCCATGTAAGTGTATATAGTAGTCTCTAATGATCTTTTGTATTTCTTCAGGGTGAGATATGACTTCATCTTTTGTGTTTCTGATTGTGTTTATTTGGGCTTTTTCTCTCTTTTCCTTGGTCAGTCTTGCGAGGGGACCATTGATCTTTTTTATCCTTTTGTAGAGGCAGCTTTTTGTTTCATTGATTTTTTTGTATTATCTTTTTTTCTTCTATGTCCTGGATTTGGGCTTTTTTTTTGGTGATCTGGATTCTTCTACTGAAATTAGGGTTTTGGTTGTCTTGCTTTTCCAGTTTCCTTTGGTGACTTGTTAGGCTGTTGATTTGTGATCCTTCCATTTTCTTCATGTGCGTTTGTAGGTATATAAATTCCCCTCTTACTACAACTTTCATGGTGTCCCGGAGATTTTGGTAAGATGTTTCTTCGTTTTCATTTGTTTCCAGGTATCTTTTAATCTCTGTTTTGATTTCTTCAATGACCAAGGAGTTGTTTAGCATCATGCTGTTTAGTGTCCATGTCTTTTTTAATGATTATTTTTATTCCACTGTCGTCCGAGAAGCTGCATGGGAAAATTTTGGTCCTTTTAAATTTGCTTATGCTTGATTTATGGGCAAGTATGTGGTTGATCTTAGAGTACATTCCGTGTGGTGATGAGTAGAATGTATATTCTGTGTTCTTTGGATGGAGGGTTCTGTAGATATCAGTTGAGTCCATTTGGTTGACATTGAGGTTTCGGATCTCGTTGCTGATTTTTTTTGTCCTGATGATTTGTCTAGGGTTGTGATTGGGGTATTGAAGTTTCCTGTTATGATGGTGTTGGAGTTGATACCTTTTTTTAGTTTACCTAGAAGCTGCTTTATGAAAGTTGGTGCTCCTATGTTGAGTGTATATATGTTTAGGATGTATATTTCTTGTTGATGGATTGAACCTTTTACCATTATGTAGTGGTCTTGTGTATCTTTTTAAATTTTGGATAGCTTAAAGGCTATTTTGTCTATGATTAAGATCACAACTCCTCCTTTCTTTTGTGTTACGTTCCCCTGAAAATTTGTTTCCCATCCTTTTACTTTGAGTCTATGTGTCCTTTCTAGTGAGGTGAGTCTCTTGAAGGCAATAAATTGTTGTCTGGTGATATTTTATCCATTTTACCATTCTATGTCTTTTCAGTTGTGCAATTAATCTGTTCACATTTAAGCTAATTATTGAAATGTGATAGTTGATCCTTGTCATAATGTTCTTACAGAGTTGTTGCTGTTGTTCCTGTTTGTGTGTTGTCTTTCTTTTCATTTTAGAGTTGGTTATTGTGTGTTTTTAATCTTTTGCCTGTACTCTTGTGAGGAACGTTGCTGTTCTTTTTTCCTTTTCTTCTGTGTTCCATACTTTCTTAAGTGTTTCTTGTAGAGGTGGTCTGGTGGCAGTGTAGGTTCTTAGGGATTGGATATCTGGGAAAGATTTCAATTCTCCCTCACTGATGAAGCTTAGCTTGGCTGGGCAGGTTATTCTCGATTGAAATTGCTTATCTTTTAGAACTTTGAAGATAGGGTTCCAAGCTCTCCTAGCCTGGAGGGTTTCTGTAGATAAATCTGCTGCTATTCTAGTTGGTCTTCCCTGGTAGGTAGTCTGACCTTTTTCTCTTGCTGCCTTTAGGATTTTTTTCTTTTATACCTACTTTGTTTAGGCGAATTATTATGTTGTTGGGAGTTGGTCTTCTCATTTGTTGTCTTTCCGGGGCTCTCTGAATCACTTGTGTTTGAATTTTTGCATCACTGATGAGATGAGGGAAGTTATCTTGAATGATTTCATGAAATGTTTGTTCCAGCGTGGCCTCTGTTTCTCTCTCTGCCTCAGGAAGACCAATTACTCTTAGGTTCAGTCTCTTGAAGTAATCATTCATCTCTTGAAGGTTTTGTTCTGTCTTTTTGAGTTTCTTTTTATGTTTTTGACAGTTTGGGTTAGTTCTGTGTTTTGGTCTTTGAGCTCTGAGATTCTTTCTTTTGCTTGGCTAATTCTGCTTTCTCTGCTTATTAGTTTGTTGTTAATTTCCATCACAGTATTCTTTACTGCTGTCATTTCTGACATCAGCTTCTTCCTCTTTTCCTCTTGTCTCTCCTCAATTTTTAAAATTCTCTCTATTAATGTCTTGATGTCTGGGTTTGTTGCATGTGACCAGTCATTCTGGGGGCTCTTCATTGTTTGTGTCCTGAAGTCTGTTTACTCATTGTTTGTCCTCCAAGGGGTCTGTGTGAGACCTATATTCTTCTTTTGTTTTTTCTTCATTTGTGTGGTTTTCTCCCCCTCCCTACTTTTTCCTTCCCTCCACATCACCATCTTCTTTAATTCTGTTATTCAGGGGTGGATGAATTGTCTTTTCTTCTGTTTTTTCAGTCTCGTATTCTTCTTTATGTATTTCCTTTTACTTTGTTCAATTCTGGAGTTGCACTGCAGGTTTGGGGCGGCCTTTTTTGCAGTTTTGAGATTTACTTAAGGGGGGAGCTGTGATTCAAAATCTATCTGCAGTTCCTAGTATCCGCTGACAGGTGTATGGATAATCTGAAACCCACTTCCCACTGTCTTGGATTCTGTCTGCACAGTGGGGTTGTAGGTTTACTTTCTGAAATAGAATGAGGTTAACAGAGGGAAGAGAATGGAGCAGACAGTGGGGTAGAGTGGGGTGGATATAGAGAGAGGATTAAGGGGTAAAACAGGTGAGTGTACCAACAAATGGAGAGAGAGATAGAAACTGAATCAGATAAAAACAATAGACCTCTGCTACAAACTACCATCTTCCATCCAAAAAAACCCTGAAACAAACAATGATGCTAGCATACAAGCTAAGCAATCTTCTTATTGGTGTGCTATTCCTCTATACAAAGATATGGTTTACAAAGAGAAGAAAAGAAAAGAAGAAAAGAAAAAAAGGGACAAAACAAAAGGAATAGAAAACTAACAGAACCAATCTAGCACACTCTGAAACTTTTCATTTAATTCCAGTATGCTTTCAGCTCTGATTTCTAGCTGTATTTTCAGGCTGGTAAATTTGTTCACAATTAGGGTCAGTAGCCCCTTGCTGGCTGTGAAGGGCCATTCAGATCACCACTCAGTTCACTACTGCACAGTTTACCACTCAGATTGAGGAAAAGCTTCTGTTTTTACCATTTTAGTGCTGTTACCTTGAATCGCCAGCATGTGGTGCTATCTCACCACTCCGGATGGTCTTTATCTCAGTTGCCTGCTCCAGAGGGGAGGGAGCTGCTGCCTCAAGGCATATGGGAGGGGACCCACGGCCTGGCAGGACATCATGGTGGCAGCAGTGGTGGCAGAGGTCCCAGCAGATCTTGACTATGGGGGATTCAAGGTCTTAAGGTGTGGACCATGTCAGGCATGGGCGGTGCGATGTGCAATGGCTGTCATGGAGGTGGTGGCAGCGGCAGTGGCAGTGGTGGCTGCCCAGACCACCATGATGTTTCAGCTGTGTCAACAGCCAGCCGAACTCCGTGTGAAGAGCAGGCTGCTGCTGATGGGATCTGCAGCCCCTGGGGAAAGGGCCAGAGTCTTTCTGTGTTCTCCCTCACGGAGGTCCCATAGACCAAGCTGCCCTGTCGCCATCTTTTTTTGTCTTCTAAGTCCAGGATTTGGGCTTTTATTTTGGTGATCTGGATTCTGCTGAAGTTAGGATTTTGTTGGTGTTGCTTTTCCAGCTTCCTTAGGTGTCTTGTTAGGCTGTTAATTTGTGATCCTTCCATTTTCTTCATGTGCGTTTGTAGAGATAGGATTTTCCCTCTTACTACAGCTTTCATGACATCCCAGAGATTTTGGTAAGATGTTTCTTCATTTTCATTTGTTTCCAGTTATCTTTTAATCTCTGTTTTGATTTCATCATTGACCCAGGAGTTGTTTAGCATCATGTGATTTAGTGTCCAAGTCTTTGTGGGTTTTGGGGGAACCTTGTTGGTGTTTATTTTTGTCCACTGTGGTCCGAGAAAGTGCATGGCAAAATTTTGATCTTTTAAAATTTGCTTATGCTTGACTTATGGCCAAGTATGTGGTCAATCTTAGAGCACATTCCTTGCAGTGATGAGTATAGAATGTATATTCTGTGGTCGTTGGGTGGAGTGTTCTGTATTTATCAATTAAGACCATTTGGTCAAGAGTCACATTGAGGTTTTGGATCTCATTGCTGATTTTTTTGTCCTGATGATCTGTCTAGCATTGTGAGTGGGATATTGAAGTCCCCAGCTATGATAGTATTAGAGTCAATATCTTTTTTGAGTTTACCTAGAAGCTGCTTTATGAAAGTTGGCACTCCTATGTTGGGTGCATATATGTTTAGGATGGATGTTTCTTGTTGATGGACTGAACCTTTTATCATTATGTAGTGACCTTCTGTATCTTTTTAAATTTATGATAACTTAAAGGGTATTTTTTCTAATATTAAGATCACGACTCTTCTTTTCTTTTGTGTTCTGTTCACCTGAAAATTTGTTTCCCTTCCTCTTACTTTGAGTCTGTGAGTGTTCCTTCTAGTGAGGTTAGTCTCTAGAAGGCAATAAATTGTTACCTGTTATATTTTATCCATTTTTCCATTCTATGTCTTTTCAGTGGTGTATTTAGTCCATTCTCATTCAGGCTAATTATTGAAATGTGAGAGTTGATTCTAGCATAAGGTTCTTACAGAGTTGTTGTTGTTGTTCCTGTTTGTTTGTTGTCTTTCTTTCGGTTTTGGAGTTTGTTCATGTGTGTTTTTAATCTTCTGCCTGTACTATTGTGAAGAACATTGTTGTTCGTTTTTCCTTTTCTTCTGTGTTCAATACTTTCTCAAGTGTTTCTTGTAGAGGTGGTCTGGTGGTAGCGTAGGTTCTTAGGGATTGGATATCTGGGAAAGATTTCAGTTCTCCCTCACTGATGAAGTTTAGCTTGGCTGGGTCAGTTATTCTTGTTTGAAACTTCTTATCTTTTAGAACTTTGAAGATAAGGCTCCAAGCTCTCCTAGCCCGGAGGGTTTCTGTAGATAAATCTGCTGCTATTCTAGTTGGTCTTCCCTGGTAGGCAGTCTGACCTTTTTCTCTTCCTGCCTTTAGAATTTTTTTCTTATATACCTACTTTGTTTAGGCAAATTATTATGTGTCTGGGAGTTAGTCTTCTCATTTCCCTCCACTTCCCCGTCTTCTTTAATTCTGTTATTCAGGGGTGGAAGGGTTGCTTTTACTTCTGTTTGTTCAATCTCCTATTCTTCCTTATGTATATCCTCTTCCATTCTTCAATTCTGGAGTTTGACTGTAGGTTGAGGGTGATCTTTTTTGCAGTTTCGAGATTTAATTAAGGGGGGAGATGTGATTCAAAGTATATCTGCAGATTCTGGTATCTGCCGACAGGTGTATGGATAATTTGAAACCCACTTCCTACTGCCTTGGAATCTGTCTGCACAGTGGGATTGTAGGCTTACTCCCTGAAAGAAAGATGAGGTTAACAGAGGGAAGAGAATGGATCAGGCAGTGGGGGGGTGGGGGTGGAGAGAAAGAGGAGTAAGAGGGAAAACAGATGAGCATACCAACAAATGGAGAGAGACACAAAGACTGAAACAAATAAAAACAGTAAACCACGACTACAAAGTAACCAACAACTATGCGAAAAAACTAAAACATACAATGATGCTAACATATAAGCTAACCAACCTCCTTATTAGTGTTCTATTCCTCTATACAAGGATGGCATTTACAGAGAAATTAAAAAAAGAGCAGAGCAAAAGGAATAGAATAAAGTCAGTAACCTAACAGAACCAACCAAGTACACTCTGAGAATTTTCCTTTAAGTCCAATGTCTTTTCAGCTCTTATTTCTAGCCATCTTTGCAGCCTGGCAGATTTGTTCACTGTTAGGGTCAGTCGCTCCTGGTCTGCTGTGAAGGGCAGTTCAGATCTGGGCTCCCTGCCCAGTCTATCACTCAGATCTGGTCTGTGTCTATTTATCAAGGTGGAAGGGCTTCTGTCTTTCCCATTTTTATGTTGTCACCTTGGATGCCCAGCAGGTGATGCTATCTTACCACTCCAGTTGATCTTTATCTGCAGCTGCTGCAGCCTTCAAGTCAATGCAAGCAGTACATGGCGGAAGTCGGAGGGTGCCCGGGATGGGAGGGAGCTGGCAATGGTAGTGGCAGTGATGGCAGGTGCCTCACGGTACATGCAAGAAACTCCACAAGCCTAGCTCTGGGCAAGGGGCAGGGCATGACAGTGGCAGTGGTAGTGGTGGCAATCTCAGTAGATCTTTCTTGTGGGGGCTTCTTGGTCTTAAGTTGTGGGTTGCCTCAAGTATGGGCAGGGCAATGGCCATGGGGCAGTGTCCATGGCTCCTGTGGCTGCCCAGACTGCCATGATGCTTGAGTGGTGGCCGTGGCTGAGCTCTGTGTGAAGGGCAGGCTGCCAATGATGGGAGCTATAGCCCCAGGAGAGAGCTAGAGTCTTCACATGTGTTCTCTTTCATGAAGGGTATCACAGACCAAACTGCCCCATCGCCATCTTGCCAGAAGTCTAGAATGTTCTTTATGTCTGTTAAATCTAATTAGTTTTTAGTGTGTTTCAATTTCTTATTTATTTTTTATCTGAAAGTAGGGTACTGAAGTCTCCAATTATGATATTATTATAGTAGAAATGCCTATTTCTCCTTTGAATTATGTCAACTTTTACTCCACTTATTTTGGGATTGTGTTGTTACATTTGTGAATGCTTATAATTGTTATATGTTCTTTCTGTATTGAGCCATTTATAAATACATCATGCCCTTTTTTTGTCTCTTGTAACCTCTATTTATCTAAATTTTATTTTGTCTGACCATAATATAGCCAACTCAGTTCTATTTTGGTTACTATTTTTGGAAATTTTTTTTCATACTTTCACTTTTAAACTCTTTGTGTCCTTGTATCTAAGCAAGTCCCTTATTAACAGTATAAAGATAGATCCTGTTTTTTTAAAAAAATCTAATCTGCCAATCTCTGCTTTTTAACTGGAGAGTTTAATCCATTTACAGTTAATTTAATTACTGATAAAGAAGTAGTTAATCTGTCATTTATCTATTTGTTTTTTTGTATTTATCTATTTTTTGCATTTATCTATTTGCTTTTTGTTCCTCAGTTTTTCCATTCCTCAGTTTCTCCAGTACGACTTTTTTGTATTGAGTTGATTTTTTTGTAGTCTGGAATCTTTATTTTCTTCCTTGGGGGAGGGTACACAGTAGCATGGCTTGCTCACAGATAGTTGTACCCTGGGCGAATCTGCCAGATACTTAGACTGGAAGCACAAATGGCAGAGGTTGGTTTCCCTATTGCAGGACCAGAGCTGCCACAAGTCTTGGGCCCAGACTCTGTGCAGCTGGGGTGTGGTGTGGAAACCATTTATGTGGGCTTGGTGGAATGAAGACAGAGTCCCATGGCTGGGGAGGTGCAGTGGCTTCTGGATTTCAGAGCAGTGTGCTCTCCAGAGGTGTCTCTGTTCTCAAAATGGCACTGTGCCATAGCAACTCAGTTCTCCAAGACAGGTAGGTGTGAGGAGTACACCCCTTGTGTTCCCAATCCAGGCAGTGCAGTTGCGTGAATTCCCAGAAGCTCTCCACACTGCACTTGAAGCTTTTCTCTGCAATGGGTGACTCTCATGATTCAGGGGTGATCTGGATGGGGAAGATGGGGTGGCAGAAACAGGGTGTCTCCATGATGACCTCTGGGCTTCCAACTTCCACAAGTACCTCTCTGCATTCCTCTGAACTCCGGCACCTCCTTCTGGACACTATAGTTGAATCTTAGCTGTTTTGTCGTTGCCTTGGTTTTTTTCTTGTGGGGGGCAAGTGCCAGGTGCCTTTAGTCAGTCATCTTGCTGATGCCACTCTAAACGTATTTAAGACAGTTGATTTAACGTCTTTGAATACAGATTCTAACATCAAGACTTCTGCAAGGATGCTTTTGTCAAAATCTTTTTTTTCTGTTAATGGGCCACACATTCCCATTTCTTTATATGTTGTGTAATTTTTTTGGTTGAGAGCTGAACATTTTGAGTATTATGTTGTGGTAACACAGGAGGTCTTATTCTCCCGTTCCTCAGATGTTGCCAAGTCTTGCTTGTTGAAAGCTGGAACCATTTATTGTGACTCTTCCACACTTTTTTCAAACTGTGTATTCCTTGTTGTATGTAGTTACTGAAGTTTCTCTTCTGTTATTTGTGCTGTCAACTATTGGACTGACAAAGATTTCCTTAAATGTTGAGCTCCCAAAACAGAGCAAAAATTATTATTATGTCTTTAAATCTGTGGCTTCATGGATGAGACTTTGTCCTGTGGGAGTTGAAACAGTGGCCAGCACAGAGTCTACTTCAGCGATCAAAAACAGTGGCCAGCAATCAGCACATACCCTCCATTTTTGGAGGACAAGGTCAGTATTGCCTTGTCCCTGGTATCAGCAAGTCACCAGAAACGTGACTGCTATCCCCCCAGCTTCTTGTCATAGGCTGCCTGCCATTCTGGCAGCCTCTATGAAAAAGGCTAACATTCACCAAAGTTTACCTGCCTCTCTATCGAGTCTTTCCCTGGCTATTGAAAGTGTTTGACTACACTCTTGCTGTTTTAAATAGAATTTGTCTCCATAAAAGACATGTAAGTCCTAATCCCACATACCTCATAATGTGACCTTATTTGAAAATAGGACCTTTATAGTTAAGTTAAAATCAGGTAATTGGGGTAGACCTCACCTAATTTGATACGTGTCCTTATAAAAAGGGGAAATTGGGAGGCAGATACACACAGGAACAGAGGAAGAACATGTGAAGACACACAGGAGAAGATGGCCATGACTGGAGTAGTTATCCAAAAACCAATGAACGCTGAGGATTGCTGGCAGCCACCAGAAGCTGGAAGAGGCAAAAGGAACCTCCTCTAGAGCCGGCATGGCCCAGCTTAGCCAGGCCCCACATTGGCTTTAGACTTCCAACCTGGGAATAGTCTAGAACTGGGAGAAAATAAATTGTTTCAAGTCTTCCAGTTTATGGTGCTTTATAACTGCAGTCCTGGGATACTCATACAGTTCTTCCTCAGACAATTCCTGCCTTCCAGTGGTTCTTTTGGTGGAGGGATGAATTCCTGGATCTTCCCAGGAGGTATATATTAAGTGCCATGATAATGGTAAGCTCTGGAAATGATGAGTTCTAAAGCAGCAGCCACACTGGGGAATCTAGGGGAGGCTTCTCAGGGGAGAGACGTCCAAGCTCTCAGCTGAGTGGGAGGCTGATGAGAGGGCAGGAGTGACACAATGCCTGGGGGAAGGCAGTGGCAGAGGCAATGGCACAGGGGTAATGGGCAGCACTTGGGTTCAGGGTGGGTGTGAAGACATGTGTATGAGGCAGGTGTGAAGGAAGACTTGCCTCCTGCTGAAGGGTATGGAGTCCAGGGGGCAGCGGCACCGACAGGTTTAAGAGACAGGAAGATTACTGCCGGCCACATGGAGGATGAAATTGCAGGGACAAATAGCGAGTGTGAAGCTGGTGAGACACTGCCACATTCATGTGGGGGAAGGGGTGGGGGCCTGGCCCAAGGCAGGGATTGGAAGGGCTGGCAGCAGAGCCTTGAGTTTCAGGGATTAGGGTGCAGGTTCTCATATGAATTGCTAACCCCAGAGAGGTCTTGGTTACAAAACAATTTTGTAACATACTTTTTGTAGCTGTCAGTCCATGAATGTAGCACTTGTATATAGGTAGTTTGGAACACTGAGTGACATGCCTCATAGTGCAGGAGCATTTGCTGGCTTCTCAGCATCACTAAGCTCTCTTCCTCTAACATCTCAGTGCCCACGAGGGCCTGGTGTCCTGTGCTCAGGTGTTCCAAATCTGACTCTGTGGTGGATGGTGTGTGCCGTCCTGCTGGCTGGAGGCTGGCCTTGAATGGGGTTGGACCTTGCAGTGACATGTGTGCTTGTCCTGTTCAGCAGTGCCTGGTGTTTTGAGAAGTTGCACTTCACTTGCTCCTCCAAAGAACTACAACAGCGTGTGTGAAGCTGCCCCTGTGGCAACGATTGGGTTTATTAGGAGACCACAGAAGTCCCCAGGGTGCCTAGGGGATTGCTTGGGAGCACTCCTGTGCCAGAAGTTCTAGCTCTGCAGCAGACAGAAGCAGAATTTGACAGTTCTCCCAGGATGTTACTTATTTATTTTCCAGTAAGTATTTGGTGCTACTGACAATAAAAAGTGATCTTTTCAAAATGTTCTTTGTGCCCAGCAAATACTGAGGTCTCTTTCTCATACCCTATGATGAAACCCTTGAGACCCAGACGCAAGCTGGCAGAGGACATGTGCAGTAGCAGGCGCATTGCTGGTGGTTGTCTGCAGCTTGCTTTTCTGGGCCCCACTGGCTGAAGGGGTGTTAGATCCATGTCCTCTTTCTGGGGACCCTAAGTGCAGCAGCACTACCCAGGACTCACCATTCTCTCATGTCTGAGAGCCTGAAACTCCAGTAGGTTTTATGAAAGCATGAATGCCATACTCTGTCCATCAAAGGAAGCATTGGCCAAGCCCAGAATCAGGAAAAGATAGGACCTGCCTGCCCCACCACGAATACTGCAAAGGTCCAATGTGACATCCTGCTGCAGGGATGAAGAGTTGAGTGAGTTAGTCTTCTCAAATGAGCAATAAGGCCTCAGTTTTATGAATAGGAGACCTAGCATCCAGCAGATGGCGACTCTCTTGCTTCTTGATCCTCCACATCAGATGCTGGCACACATCACTTATGCCTCTACACTCTGGCTCTAGCTTTCTGCTTGTGATTTTGTGAAATCTTTTCCAGATGGGTGACCATTAGAGCCCCCTCATCCAGCTCTTGAGAGTTTGACACAGGGTAATGCCCTGAGGCAGCAGGTCCTGGGGTCTCCCTACACCTCTTCTGAGGGACCTGTGGTGACAGCATCGACCTGTACCCACCAGCCTCCTAGCAGGCTCCATGACTATGGCCTCCCTGTCTTTTATCAGCAACATGAGCCACACGAGCTCAAATATGATCACAGATTTCTTATAGAAATTCCAGTCACTGCATGATTTATTGGCTATAGTCATGTGTTATTGTCTGTCAGAAAGGTGATCCAGACACCAGTGTGACTTCCTAGTGTGAGGTCCAACACCTGTGGTCACACTATGCATGTTGAGATACTCAGGTGACTGACCGAGAGCAGTGGGAGCAGCAGGTTAGCACAGGTGTGCCAGCGTGTGACTTGTAGTCAGAGAACTGACTTCAGTTCCAGCTTGGCCACAGGCAAGGGCTATGCCCTGTGCTCCTCTGTCTCGGTCTCCTCACTGGTCCATTGGAGGGTAACAGCTACATTTGAGGGGGTTTGAAGATTAACAGCCACACTTGAGGGGGTTTGAAGATTTGCAAGATGTCATGTGTTCAGAATTAGCATGGGACTTGCAGAATTTTCAAACTATGGTTAGACTGCTGCATTGCCAGGCATCATTCTAATCTCTGCATACTTTTACCCATTTCAGCCTTACCGAAAATGGGGGCAGCTGAGCATAAGGAGGAAGGGTCATGTGACTGTGGTCAAAGCTATCCAGATGAGTTCAAAATCATTTGTGGATTCCAAAGTGTGCTTTGGTTTCTTTCCATAAATCCCATGCTTCTCAGTTGACTGCTGAAAAAAAGTTTGGAGTTTGCAAGTCAGTCACAGTGTGACAGTCTCTGCATTTCCATGGGATGTGTACCAGTGTCCTTTTCCTCCACAGATCCCTGTGTTCCTGAACCTGAGCCAAGACCCTGAAGTCGGCCTGCCCGCACCACCACTCATGTGTGCAATGGTCCCGTGCACCTGCCTGGGAGGTAAGTGGTGTGATTGCATGGGGGAGATGCCCGTGATGTTGTCCAACCTGAAACAATAGTTAGTACCCATCAAATTGAAACTAAATTCAGGAGAGCCTGATATTTCCTGGCTGGAAACACTTCTTCAGGTTTGACCAAAGTGATTCCAGTGCTACTCAGTTCCCCTGTGGAGCCAGTCACTTCTTATGCTCTGCAGAACTGCCTCTGATATCCCATGTCCACACGCAAGGACAGTTGGTAATGACACCTCCCAGCTGAAAGGCTCCCACCCTGCACCCATGGAGGTTGAGACTCAGGTTTATAACCAGGTTTTGAACAAGAAGCCACCTTGGTTGCAGTTCTCTTTCTCTCTATTCCCTCCTCAAGCAGTGGAGGGACAAGTGGGTTAGCTAACAAGTAGAGACTTTCACCTAAGAGTGTAAAGAAAGAGCAAAGATCTTTTGGTGGTGGAAGTTGTGCTTTGAGACACTGAAAAGTGAATTAGAGAGAGTGTTAGGAGAGACTGACCTCTGGTGACCAAACAAGGATTTTGGATACGGCTGTCTGGGAGCTCTGAACAGTCTTCATACTTAAAATGCTGGATCACCCAGCGGAACACAGGAGGATTGTGGGGAATCTTAGAGAGACACATCAGATATATTTTAAGTTTTTATTCTTATCTCCAGGCAAGCTTAGATAATCCAGCTTTCTTTGTTCTTTGATCTCTGACTACTAAATCAGTAATTTTCTGCTTATTTATCTCCCTGGTTGCAGAGTAGGATTAATGTCATCTAGTGAGGTTTCTATAACATCTAGAGAGAGTGAATTCTTCAAATTCGGTGACTGAGGCCTCAGAGTTAAAATTGTAATAATCTGAGAACAAGCCCAGGAAGAGCAGTAACTTTGTTCAGAGCCACATCTAACATCAACAGTAGGAAACAGAGTCCAAGGGCACCTGGAAGTGCATCCCACGAGGATTTTATCCATTCAAACTTATTGGGAATCTGCTGTAACCTGGCATTGTGCTAGACAATGAGTTCATCTCCCTACTTTTGAGTGGGAAGATAGTCTCCTAAGCTAAGGTAACAGCATAGATGAGTGGATCCTAGACAGCTGCCCAGAGTACTCAGGGAACACCATAGAGAGACTGGAGGGAGAGTCGGAGGAGGCTCTGCAGAAACGGATGTATTGAGCCCTGGCCACTGTTCAAACACTGTGGAGGAGAGGTCTCTTCCTCTCTGGTGAGGGTGGGGACCTGTGGCCTCCATCCTGGAGCTGCCTACAGTGTGTCAGCTCAGAGAAGTCACCTTTCTGAGACTGGAGGAAGACCCACGTCCCACGCAGAAGGCTCAGCAGCCCACTGACATGTCAGGGCCAGAAGTGGTGAGCCCTGAACTTGAGCCAGGTGTCTGACTTCAGAGAATGATCAGAGAGGGCCAGGATTTGGGCTGCTAAGGTCCTTCTGTGGTCATCCTGCCGGCAGTGGCCATGGGGTTCTGACTTGTGAGGGACCACTGGCCAGGAAATAGGAAGGCACTTCCATTTCCTTCATCAGGACACCTGGGTGAGTGGCTTGGCAGGTCCTTCTGTTCCCAGACCCCTCTGAACACAGGGAAAGGAGCAGGGGAGGAAAGGCTGCTCAAGGATCTGAGGGAAGGAGCAGAAGCTTGGTCTCTGGGAGGAAAGTCGCCTTGGACCGGGAGAGGAAGACGAGTGAGGTGCCCAGTGGCCCCAGCTCTTTCCCTGGAGATGGCAGTGCAGCTGGGAAACAGGCAAGGGCAAGGCTGGCTTACATCACATGGACAACTGGTCAGCCTTCAGACATCAGACTTCTACCTGTCTCTACAGGAGTAGTGTGGATGGACTGGAGGGACTGCTGTCCCCAGAAGTCTAGCATCAGAATGAGTCCTTGTGGCCTGACTGCCCTCCCCAGGGCCCACCTTCCCGGCCATCCCTCTGTAGGGTCCTTTGGCCTCCCCAAGGCCTCTCAGCCTAGGACACGGGGTTTCCAGTTGTTAAGTTTCTCTGAGTCCTGCTTCTCTTAAGAATGTTCTCCGCCACAGGCAACCAGAAACCTGATGTGTAGCAGTCCAAACACACAGGAAGATATTCTCCTCCCATGGCAGGAGAAGCTTGGAGGTGAGGAGGAGTGAGCCTCAGTCCCGTGTCTTCCAGTGTCAGGTAGGCCTCCATAGTCCTCTCAGCCTCTCCTTCCTGTGATAGGGTGGTTTCAGGCTGCATCTAAGACATAAGACACAGAAGGACTGGCACCAACATGTTTTGATCAGGAGGGTGAAAGCTGTTCCAACAGGCTCCCTGACAGACTCACCTGTCTCATTGGTCAGCAAAATGAGCCTAGCTAAGTGGACATGCCACTGAAGTGGGTGTGACAGAGAGAAGCAGTAGGGAAGAGTGGGAGGGTATGAGGGGATGGACTGGCCCCACAGGCGCTGCACAGATATATGGGAAACACAGTATGTCCACTGCTGTGACAGAAAGATCCAGAAGACCTCAACTAAAGCCCCAAATCTTCCAAGCTTTGCAATCTGAAAAAATGACCCATAAGTTCTGTCACACTAGTAAGATGGTTTTGATAGAAAGAAAAGGAAGATGCAAAACACAGTGGTTCAGCAACAGGGAGCTTTTGTCTCCTGAGTGGCAGGCATCCCAGGTCGTACACATCTGAGGTGTCTGCAGCAAGGCACAGTGCTGCCATCAGGCCCCATGACCTCCCCTATATGCCCTGAACATGCCCAAAACGCAAAGACTTGGCCCACACATGGGCTGGACACAGTTCTAGGCATTGTGCCACATACATGTGGACACAGCAGTGTCCAGAGAAGGATTGGGGCTGCTATCTCCTGGGGTTTGGTCTCAGGACCAGGGAAATGGTTATCAAGGCTCCTGGACTCTAGTGGCTTTATGTTAGTCCTTAGGCAGGGTCAGGAGCCCACCTACCAGTCCCTGGCTGTCATCAGTGGGCAATGCAGGGGTTCCCCACGTCTGTGTTGAGGAAGCCCACCACCACCTTCCCCAGCAGTGGATATGGGGTTCACACAAGATTAGCAAAGTGAGTGTATTCACATGTCAATGGTCACTGCAGCAGAGCCTTGAAGGCGCCCCACTCAGCGAGGAGCAAGAGGTACGGGTTTCACTGTCCTGGCCCAAGCTGCCGTCCCCGCATGTCCGGGTTTCACTGTCCTGGCCCAAGCTTCCTTCCCAGAGTCCATTCACTGAAAAGCACAGGGGCTGGATGCTCATATGAGCAGCCCTGCCTGCCCTGGCACATCAAGGTTATACCACATGGAAGAGGATATGTGGATTTAGAGGCAAAGCCAGAACCTGTTTGTTACAAACACTGCATATAAGAATCTCCAGTTTAGCTTCCTACAAAGCCAGTGCAGGCTGGACTAAACAGACTGTGTTCTCAGACCAGTGTGACTTTGCCCTTGACAGAAAACATAAAAATCAACTCTATATGTGGGCACTGCCTTGGAGAGTACAAGAGTCTTTGGTCCTTCAAGATACAATTATGACCCAAGGAAAGCAAGAGGTTTTCATCCAGTCACGTCCAGGACTGTCCAGACCTCTAGATAGTTACAACAAGAGGTCTGCCTGGACTGTCCAGACCTCTAGGTAGTTACAACAAGGATGCCATCTTCCCTCAGATCCTTAGCATCCTTTCCTCCCCCATTCCTTTCCCTGAGTCCAGAGGGGCTCAGGAACAGAAGGGCCTGCCGAGCCACTCACCCCGGCATCCTGATGGAGGAAATGGAAGCGTCTTCCTGTTTGCTGGCAAGTGGTCTGTCACGGATCGGGATGAGATGCCCCATCTGGGGAGTGCCTGCCTGCAAAACTGCCATTTTAACTGGTAAAGGAGTGGCTATCAATCATTAATCCTTGTCAGGAGAGAAAATAAGTACTGCCTCTACTTGAGGCCCCATATGGGTTGCCGAATGTGAACTTGGACCACGTGTTAATCTCCCCTTGTGGTGCCCTGAAGTTAAGAGTATTGGGGTGCAGGTAGATGCTATCCTGATGCCAGGCGTGTTCTGTCACTGGGGGGCTGGGCAGGGCAGGTCCCACTGAGGAACATGGGCTTTCCCAGGGGAAGAGACTCATCATGCTGTGGGAAACAATTGCTAGGCAGGATGGCTTGGCCAGGGTGTGGAGTCTCACTTGATGGGTCTCCTAGCAGGGTGAAAGGGTGAAACTTGCACAGTAACTTGCATCCATGTGACAGTGCAAGCAGGGAGCTGTCTGGGCCAGCACTTCCAGGGGGACTTGGACATCGCCATCTGCTCCAGACCTTTCAGATGTTCTGCACAGCTGACTATAGAAAGGCCTTAGCAGTCCAAGTCCTGGCCCTCTCTTATCTTCCTCTGGAGTCAGACACCTGGCTTAACTTTGGGGCTCACCACTTCTGGCCCTGACATGTCAGGGTGCTGCTGAGCCTTCTGCATGGGACATGGGTATGCCTCTGGTCTCAGAAAGATTTTTCCTCTGAGCTGGCATGCTGTGGGCAGCTCCAATGTGGAGGTCACAGTTTCCTACCCTCACCAGAGAGGGAGGATCCTCTCCTCCACAGTGTATCCACAGAGGTTGAGACTGAGCTAAACTGACTGTGCCTGGGTCAACAGCTGTCCTGATCATGCACCATTATTACTCCAGGAAAGTAAAAGGCTCGTGGACTGGGACTGCACTGTGCGAATGTGCAGTGACCGCCCCCATCATTGCATAGTCGAACCTGGCTGCCCCAGAGAGGCACTTCACACCAAGGAGGTGCTCTTCAGTAAAAAATGCCAAAGGAAACTATTTCATGGATTGTTTTTACCCATATTTTCATCCACTGAAAGCATTTCTGGGTGGATGTCCAGACCTGGAGTCCTGAGGAAGGTGGTTCTCATTTGTGATTGCATTTCTCTGCCCCAAGGGACACATGTTTTCACCCCGGTTGTTGGCCCTGCTTGCATTGTCTTCTAGAGATCCTTGATCCCACAGTAACTTGCCCATTCCCTTTAGCATGTCCTGTTCTGTCGCACAGAACAGCATCACCTTACACATCAGTGAATCTGGTATTTACAAGCAGTGCCTTTATTTTCTGGTTGTATATGTGTGTTTCTAGATATTTGCAATGCTATCACTTTGATGGTGCCTGTAAAGTAGTCATAAAATCAAAGCCTGTGAGACAGTCCAGTACTACAGAACAAAGAGAACAGAAGATTATCACCAAGATGAGCAGGGATTTTACTTTTTGATTTTGGTTTCAGGTAATGGGACACTGATTGAAGCATCAGCAAATGTCTGTGCTGGGATTGCAGCATGGATATGGGTTCTCATTCTTGGAATTTTTCAGGTACTTTAAAAACTAATTTAAAATTTCTCTTTATTTTCTAAACTTAATAAAAAAGAAAAGCACTAACACATACTGTTTAACGCTGGAAAAAGCATGTTTTAGCAATTAGACTTTGGTGTAGGTGAGATTAGTTCAGAAAAAACACATTAAAACTTTATTGCTGGGAGTAGCAGAGGATGATCAGATGTTATGGATGATTCAGGCTGAGTCAGAGTTCAGGATGACTGTAGGCTTGCCAGGTGTTTCATGTTGCTGTCCTTATGACAACTCTCAGGGGACTCATGCCTTTCCTGTTCATAAGACCAGGATAACAGGGTAAGACACCTTATATTGGGTGGCACAGCAAAAAATCCTTGCTAGCAAGGACCAGGCATGTGGCAGCCTGAAGCCAGGGTGGTCTTGCTGAAGGCAGCCTGGGAGTGGGTGTGGGTACATTTTAGGAAGACAGCATGGAGACACGGTCCACACAGAGATGGGGCCTGCATGGAGACAGGACCCACATGGAGACAGGGCCCATAGGGGAGCAGAGCTTGTGCCTGTAACGAGGGCCTGCCTCAGCAGGTGCTAGGTTTCCTCTGAGAGTCTGTGTGCCTGATGCCATGTTTGTAGGCACAAATGCCCGTTCAGGTAGGTGAGTGGGCAGAATGGAAGTAGGTGGCCCTCATAAAATGATGCTTTCAAAATGAACTTCTTTCATTTGGTGTGAGCACAGTTTCTATGGTGGTGCTTTGGCTGTAAACTGACAGCAGGACATCTGTGCAGCATGGGTTCTCAGAACGAGTCTTGGGTAAAGATTTGACACCTCAGCTTTGCTTGCATGGCAGGGAGCCCTGAAGACAGTGGAACCGTGGTCCCTGCCTCAAGCACTACTTCCTGGAGTCAGGCTTGGGCACAGCAGCTTGGCTCTCATGCCTAGGTGAGGACCAACAGCAGTCTCTATGTATAATAGAAGGTTTGTTTTGTCAGACTATATTAGTTATTCCATAGCTCCTGAGAAACTAGTAATACTCGATAATTTTGCTGAGACATTAATTTTTTTTCTGGGTTATTTTTTCTCTTTTAATTTTTATTTTAAAGATGTGGGGTATAATTCAGGGTTAGGTATACAAATGTTCATTATGCAGGTACCTTTGTTGATGGTATGCCCCTTCTTCCCCAGACGGATATCAACTACTGACAATCCCACCTCCCTCCTCCTTCCCCGCTGCAATTTCCCGCTACTTTCAATCCTTTTCTTATAGTATTACGGTTGTTGCTCAAGGTCCACTTATGAGTGAGAACATGTGATACTCAGCTCTTTGATTCTGTGAGACATTACTCAGTACTATAAACTCTAATTTCATCCGATTTGTTGCGAAGTTCATAATTTTGTTCTTCTTTATGGCTGCATAATATTCCATTGTGTATATGTACCACATTTAAAAAAATCCAGTCCTCTTTTGATGGGCAGCACGGTAGGTTCCATGTTCCTGCTATTGTCAACAATGCTGTGATAAATATGTGTGCAGGTATCTTTTTTATAGAGTGATTTGAGTTCTTCCAGGTATATTCTCAGAAAGGCATTGTGAGGTCATATGGAAGGTCGATTTTTAGAACTTTTAGGAATCGCCACAGTGATTTCCACAGAGGTTGTACTAGTTTGCACTCCCGCCAACAGTGTAGAAGTGTTCCCTTTTCACCACATCCTCTCCAACATCTGTTAGTTTTTGAATTATGGATGATGGCCATCCTGACTGGAGTTAGGTGATATCTCAGTGTAGTTTTAATTTGCATCTCCTTGATGACTAGTGAGGCTGAACATTTTTTCATGTATCTGTTGGCTGCTCGTATGTCTTCTTTTGAGAAGTGAGACGTTAATTTGAATGACAGTTCTGGGTAACTTGGTTGGGAAAAGATGCTTGGTGGGGGAGCTGACTGCACTCTCCACTGCGACTCTGGACACATTGCTGACCCTCTTTTTAGGGACAAGGCTCAAGACTTCTTTCTGTCTATATTCTTACCTGCCTCTGTGAGTATAAAGAATAATCCTGTCATTTAAACAAGAATTCTATTAATGAGAGCAGCATTCATTATAGCAAGTATAGCTGTTACCTTTGTGGGAGACCACCTCACACTGCCATCTTCTTGTCTTTGCCCCTGGGCCAGTCAGGATCCAGACTTAGAGCACAGCCCAGATGGAGTCAGAGATAGGTTCTCTGAGTGGGGTGGTAGTGGGAGATACAGATGTGGGTCCCACTGTTCCTGCACTCCCTCCCTTATCTGAGCTGGGCTTTTAAATTCTGCAGAGGTGGAAGGCTGCCATTCAAATGCCTTTGATCTTTGGCTGGCCAACATGCGGTACACTGGCCTCTCTAGTTCCTGGTGACCTGCAGACTGGATTTTACAAAGCAGGAGCACCTCATGACCATTTTGCAATGCTGGTTGTTCTCATAGGTAGGCACGGGAGACCTGGAATTAATATTATGAAAATAATTGAAGGGTTGTTAGGGCAATAATATATATGATTTTTCCCCAGAATCATTTTGGAATAATAACCTGGACATCTCTCCAACTCAAAATGTTGGTGTTCACACACTCCCTGGCACATAAGATGTGCCCAAGATTCAGCTCCAGTGATGATGATGTACACACTGAACTTCTCATGTAGGCCTTGTATTTCATGTACAATGTGTGTGTGTGTGTGTGTGTGTGTGTGTGTGTGTGTGTGTGTGTGTGTGTGTGTGTGTGTGTGCAGTTATAGTGGTGAAGAGCTAGGAAGACATTTAGGAAATTGGTGACCTTAGAGAGGCTGGGCAAGACTGCCCGTTGTCTCTCTGAAGCCCATTAGGACCTGGCTGTATAGAGAAAGAAAGCCCCTGTGGTCTTCCCAGTTCTTCCAGGTCTGACTATCCTTTTGCCAAGTCCTTGCTGTGTAGAAACTAGAGTAGTTTTCCTTGGGAATGGTCATCTAATTATTATAGGGTCCCTATAGGCATGGAATATTTAATTTGCAATTAAAATGCCCTACTTTGACATTTATCTAACTCTCCTTAAGGTTTCGTTCCAAGGTCAGGCGCAATGGGTTATGCTTACAATCCCAGCACTTTGACAGGTCGAGTTGGGAAAATTGCTTAAGCCTAGGGGTTTTAGATCAGCCTAGGCAACACAGCGAGACCATGTCTCTACAAAAATAAAAAAATAAAAAAAAATTAGCCAGGAACGGTGAGCATGCCTGAAGCTCCAGCTACTTAAGAAGTTGAAGTGGAAGAACTGCCTGAACCCAGGGGGTTGAGGCTGCAGTGAGCCATGATTGTGCCACTGTACTCAAGCCTGGATGACAGAATAAGACCCTGACTCAAAAAAAAGTATTTCCATGAAAGTTGGCTTCCTACAATACACTACACAGTGCAAAATGCTGACTTCCTGTTATTTTTTTTACTGACCATTTTTCTGATTATGTAGATATGTATGTAATAGGAAATACATAAAATAATAAAATATAAAAGTAACCTATAATTTTGCTACTCACAAATAAGCATTGATCATAATTGGGAATGTTTTCTTACATTTTCTCTCTCTACCATATAATATGCATGTATTTTTTGAAAAAGCTTTTTAATCACATTGTAATCTACCTTTTATTCTTTATAATATACTGTGAGCATTTTATCGGCCATTAATTATTCTTCCAAAATGGAATCCTTATCCCTACAGCATGTGGAGATGTCCCTGTTTGTTTTACATTGAGGCATTGAGGTTTCTTCTTGTTCTTTGTTGTCATCGTTATCAGTGTTGTGATAAATATCTCCTCAAATACAACTATGATAAATATTTCCTCAAATAAAACTTTCATTTCTGAGCATTGAAGATACATTTCCTGACCTACATTCACTGGCAAAATGAACAGTATTTTAAGAATCCAGGCTGGCAAGCTGGCATCCGGAAGTACCACTCTCCCCTTGTTATGTTAAACCTTGTTACTGAAGCCTTTGCTGTCATTTTAAACACTCAAGTCATCTGACTGGCTAGCAACAGATTCGTAATTTGTTCTAATTAATTCTACTGAGATTAAACTTTTTTCATAAGAATATTGAATATTTGCATTTCTTATTCTGTAAACTTTCTTTTTTTTTTTTTTAGGGAGGACTCTATTTTTAATCAATATTTTTTATTATGATGTTGTGGGGTACAGTTAAGGGTTAGGTATATAAATACGTTTCATTCAGGCACCCTGTTGATAAGAGGTGTTTCCCCATCCCCAGACAGATATTTGCTACCGTTAATCCCATCTCCCCCCCATAGTTTCCCACTACTGTCAGTCATTTTCTTATAGTATTACATTGGATGTTCAAGGTCCATTCTATGAATGGGAACATGTGATACTCGGATCTTTGTTTCTGTGAGAGGTCTCTCAGTATTATAGACTCTAGTTCCATCCAGGTTGCTGCAAAATTCATGATTTTGTTCTTTTTTTATGGCTGCGTAGTATTCCATTGTGTATTAATCCAGTCCTCTTTGGATGGGCAGCATGGTTGTTTCCAGGTTCTTGCTATTGTGAACAATGCTGCGATAAACATACGTGTGCATGAACAATGCTGCGATAAACATGAGTGTGCACTCTATCATTTTTATAGAGTGATTTGAGTTCTTCAGGATATATTCCCAGTAGGGGGATTGCGGGGTCATATGGGAGGTTGATATTTAGAGCTTTTAGAAATCGCCACACTGCTTTCCACAGAGGTCTGTAAACTTTCTATTCATATCCCTTGCTTATGTCTTTTTCTTGAGAGACTTTAATTTTTCCTATTTTTCAGAACTCTCTTTTCATATACTGAAATTAGTTTTGGTATGTATGTTGTGACTATTTTTTATTTTATTTTTGTATTTTTAAATTTTGCAAAGGAATTTTAGATATTCTGTAGTCAAAATGGATAAACAAAGTGGATAACCATTTTTATCCAGTTTTTTTGATTTCTTTAAATTTTTAAAAAATAAATTTTTCTTTCAAGATAATTACAGATTCAAGTGCAGTCATAAGAAATAATTACAGAGTGAGTCCTTGAATCCTTTGCCCAGATACCCCCATAGTAAAATTCAAAAAGTCTAGAGGACAGTGCCACAGCCAGGATATCAAATGGATTCAGTCAGGCACAGAGGACCTCCTTTACTCCAAGGGGCTTCATGTGGTTTTCTAGCCATACCTACACCCCTCTCGCTTCCACCACTCCTGCCATGAATTTGTTTTCCATTTTTAAAGTTTTGTGTTCACAAGAATGTTGTATAAGTGGAATCATACGATATATGACTTTTTAAAACTGGCTTTAAAAAAAAACGTGGCATCATTTTCTAGCAATTCATTCATATTGTTTCACATATCAATATTTTATTCCTTTTCATTGCTTTCCATGATATGGATGTTCAACAGTCTTATTAATAATCCACCTGTTGAAGAACATCTAAGGTGTTTCCAGTTTGGGACTATTATGAATGAAGCTGCTATGACATTTGCTCTCAAGCTGTAGACTGTCTATTTATCCACTTAACAGGTTCTTCCACAGAGCACAAGTTCTGAATATTAACGAGGACCAAAGTGTTCATTTTTCCTCTTATATAGCATGTTTTAGTGTCAAAAGCATGACAGCATGAGAATTCTCTGCCTAGATACCAAAGGTTTTCTATTTTTTTCCCTAAAAGTTGAATGGTTTTGCATTTTAGTTCATGTTCTATTTTGAGCTAATTTTTGCACAAGATGTGAGGTTTAGATCAAGGTTCTTTTTTTTGCCTAGAATATTGCATGGCTCTAGCACCATTTGGTGAAAAGGTTGTACTTCCTCCAGGGAATGCTTTTGTGACTTCATCAACAATCAGCTGTGCATATCTCAAATAATCTGTTACTGATTATTTGTACTCGTCTATTGATCTGTATGGCTATTCTTCCCAAGTACTACACTGTCTTCATTACCATAGCCAAATAGAACTACTTTATAAGAACAATTACATACTGGATTACAATTTTATTAGTATTAGAAAGGTCAGAATAGACAAGGAATTTAAAATTAGCCTAATAAAAATATGGACACTGAGGTTTTCAAATAGAAATAATTTCTTTTTTTAAAATTAAAGTTGTTGGGTACAATTCAGGGTTAGGTAAGGTATATAAGTGGTCATGTTACACGTAAAGTTTGGACCTCCCCTTTGTCCCCACTTTGCCTGGTTTTAGATTGGGTACCCTTATTGATATTAGGTGTCCCCCTCTTCCTCTCCTGGCAGTGTTCCACTACTGCCAATCCCTTTCTTATAGCATTATGATAAATGTTCAGGGTCTGCTTATGAGTGAGTGCATGTAGTACTCAGATCATTGTTCTGTGATAAATCACTGAGTGTTATAGACTCTAAATCCATCAAAGTTGCTGCCAGGTCCATAGTGCATAGTTTTGTTTTTCTTTATGGCTGCATAATAGTCCACTGAGCATGTGTACCTCATTTTCTTTATCCAGTCTACTTTCAATGAGCAGCACAGTTGGTTCCATGTTTCTACTATTGTGAATAATGTTGCAATAAACATGAGTGTGCAGGTATCTTTTTTATAGAGTGATTTGAGTTCTTCTGTGTATATTCTCATAAAAGAGATTGCTGGGTTGTGTGGAAGGTTGAGTTTTAGATCTTTTGGAAATAACCACACTGTTTTCCACAGAGATTGTGCTAGTTTACACTCTCACCAACAGTGTAGAAGTCTTCCCTTTTCCCCACATCCTCTCCAGCATCTGTTGTTTTTTGAGTTATTGATGATGACCATTCTGGTTGGAATAGGGTGATATCTCAGTGTGGTTTTAACCTGCATTTCTTTGATGATGAATGAGGTTGGGTATTTTTTCAGTTATCTGTTGGCTGCTTGTTTGTCTTTTTCTGAGAAATTTCTATTCATATCTTTTGTTTGTTTTTTTACCCTTTTGATACGTTTGAGTTCCCTGAAGATCTGGAATATTAGGCCTTTGACAGAATTATAGTTGGCAAGTTTTTTTCCCATTCTGTGGGCTGTGTCCCCACTCTCTTAATGGTTTATTTTGCTTTGCATGAGCCTTTCAGTTTGGTGAAATCCCATATGTCTCTTATCTTTTATGACATTCACTTTTGAAGAATTGATCAAGAATTGGTTGTCTACTCCTATGTTTTCTTCTAGGATTCTTATAGTTTGAGATTTTAATTTAGGTATTTGATCCATTTAGGTTGATTTTTAAGTTTGATGATAGGTAGGGGTCCAGTTTCAATCTTCTGCATGTGGTCAGTCAGTTTTCCCAGCACCATTTACTGAATAGGTTCTCCTCTCCCCAGTAGTTGTTGTTGGTGGAGGCTTTGTTGAAGATGAGTTGGTTGAGAAATTAAGGCTTTGCTTCCAGAATCTCTATCCTGTTCTACTGGTTTATATGACTGTTCTTGTACCAATACCAGGCTGTTTTGATTATTGCAACCTTATGGTAGAGTTTGAAGTCTGAAGTGTGATACCTCCTGTCTTGTTTCTTTTGCCAAGGATTTTTTTTTTTTTTTTTTTTACTATTCGTGGTTTTTTTGTGTTTCCATATGAATTTCTGTATTGTCATTTTCAAGTCTGAGAAGAATGATGTTGGTAATTTAATGGATATTGCATTAAATCTGTAGTTTGCCTTTGGTAGGATGGACATCTTAACAATGTTAATTCTTCCAATCCATGAGCATGGAATATTTTCCCATTTGTTTATGTCTCCTTGGATTTCTTTGAGCAGTGCTTTGTAGTTTTAATTGGAAAGGTCATTCACTTCTCTGGTTAGGAAGATGCCAAGCTATTTCATTTTTTGTGTGTGGCTATTGTGAATAGGAACGTGCTTCTTATTTGGTTCTGTTTGTTGTTGGTATATAAGAATGTGACTGTCTTTTGCACATTTACTTTGTATCTTGAGACTTTGCCAACATCTTTTTATCAGTGCAAGGACTTTTCAACAAATTATCTTGGGTTTTGAATATATAGAATAATGCCGTCCACAAAGAGGGATAACTTAACTTCATCTTTTCCTATTTGGATACCCTTGATTTCCTTCTCTTGTCTGATTGCTCTAGCTAGGACGTCCAACTCTATGTTGAACAAGAAGGGTAAGAGGGAGCAGCCTTATTTTGTTCCAGCTTTTAGGGGAAATGGTTCCAATTTTTGTCAATTTAGCAATATGTTGGCTGTGGGTTTATCATAGATGACTCTTATCATTTTGAGGTATGTTCTGTCTATGCCTAGGTGTTCAAGGGGTTTTTTTTTTTATAAAGAAAGGATAATGGATTTTATAAAAAGCCTTTTCTGCATCGAATGATATAATTATGTGTTTCTTGTTTTTACATCTGTTGATGTATTTAATTATGTTTGTGGTCTTGTGGATGTTGAACAAGTCCTGCATCCCAGGTACAAAGCCTACTTGGTCATGGTGGACGATTTGTGAGATGTATTGTTGGGTCAGATTTGCTAGAATCGAGTTGAGAATTTTTGCATCTATGTTCATTAAGGATATTGGTCTGTAGTTCTCTTTCTTTGTTGGATATTTACCTGGGTTGGGTATCAGTGTTATGTTAGCTTCATAAAATGATTTGGGAAGAATTCTATCTTTCTTGATTGCCTGTAATAGTTTTAATAGGTTTGGCATCAACTCTGCTGGAAAGTCATCTGGTTCAGGGCTTGCTTTTTTTTTTTTGTAGGTTGTTTTCTTATGACAGAGTTAATTTCTTGGTTTGTTATTAGTCTATTTAGGGTCTCAAATTCTTCAACCTTGGTAGGTTGTGTGATGTCAAAAAAAAGTCGTCTGTTTTATTTAGATTATCAAGTTTATTTCTTTACAGGTGTGCATAGTAATTCCTTGATAATTGTTTGTCTTTTTCTGGGTGAGTTGTGATTTGATCTTTTGAATTTCTGATTGTGTTTATTTGGTCTTTTCCTCTCTTTTTCTTGGCCAGTCGCACTAGGGGGTCCATCAATTTTATTTATCCTTTCAAAGAACCAGCTTTTTTTGTTTTTTTCTATGACATTTTTGTCATCCTCATCTTCTTTTTTTTTAGAAAGCAGTATTTATTGAGAAGACAGGCAAGCTCCCACAGTGGGAGGGGCCCTGAAGGAGTTGCCCATTTTTATCTTCTGTATCCTGTATTTGGGCTTTTAGTATGGTAATCTGGATTCTTCTGCTAAAGTTAGGGTTTTTGTAGTTTTGTTTTTCCTACTCCCTTAGGTGATGTGTTAGGCTACTAACTTGTGATCCTTCTATTTTCTTGATGTGTGTTCATAGAGATATGAATCCCCCTCTTAGTACTGATTTTAGGACATCCCAGAGGTTTTGGTAAGGTGTTTCTTCATTTTCATTTGTTTCAGGAATCTTTTAATTTCTATTTTGACTTCTGTGTTGACCCGGGAATTGTTAGGCATCATGCTGTTTAGTGTCCATGTTTTTGCGGTTTTCGAGGACTTTTGTTGGTGTTGATATTTATTTTTATTACACTGTGGTCTGAGAAGGTGCATGGCAATATTTTGATCTTATGAAATTTGTTTACGCTTGATTTATGGCCCAGCATGTAGTCAATCTTTGAGTATGTTCCAAGTGGTGATAAGTAGAATATATATTCTATGGCTGTTGGGTGGAGTGTCCTGTAGGTATCTATTAAGATTATTTGGTTAAGCATGAAATTAAGGTTCCAGATCACCTTGTTGATTTTTTGCTTTGATGGTCTATCTAGGGTTGCTAGTGGGGTAAGTCCCAAGCTGTGATAGTGTTAGAGTCTTTTAGTTTACTTAGTAACTGTTTTATAAAATCTGGGCCTCCTGTGTTGGTTGCATATATATTTAGGATGGATATTTCTTGTTAATGGATCGAGTCTTTTATCATTATGTGGTGTCCTTCTGAATCTTTTAAAAATTTTGATAGTTTTATAGTTGCTTTGTCTAATATTAAGATCATGACTTCTTCCTTCTTTTGTGTTCCATTCACCTAAAAATTTGTTTTCCATCCTCTAACTTTGAGTCTGTGAGAGTCCTTTGTATTAAGATGGGTTACCTGGAGGCAGCAAATTGTGGGTTGTGTGTGTTTTTTTTTAAAATTCAGTTTTCCATTGTGTGTCTTTTCAATGGTGCATTTGGTCCATTCATGTTAAAGCTGATTATTGAGATGTGAGTGCATATTCCTGTCACAAAAAGGTTCTTACAAAGTTTGTTGTTGCTGTTGTTCTTGTTTGTTTGTTGTTTTTCTTTTGACTTTTGGGCTGATATATGTGTGTGTGTTCAATATTACAGTCACAATGCATGCTGCGCTGATTCTATTTTCCTGAATTCTTGGGAAGAATGTGGTCATTCTTTTTTTTTTTTCTTTCTTCTGTGTTTAATACTTTCTTAAGCATCTCTTATAGAGTTGGTCTGCAGGCAGCATAAACTCTTAGGGATTGAATGGGAAGGATTTTAATTCTCTATCACTGACAAAGTTTAGCTTAGCTGGGTAGAAAATTCTTTTTTTTTTTTTCATTTGATGCCTTGAGGGCTTCTTGTTTGGATGGTCCTGAGGGAAGTTTTTCTGGATAACTTTATGGAATGCTTGTTCCAAGGTAGTCTCTGTGTCCCTTTTTGCCTCAGGAATACTTATCAGGCATAAGTTTGGTCTTTTAATATAATTGCACATCTCTTTGTTCTGTGCTTTTAAGATTTCTTTCTGTGTTTTTAACAGTTTGGGTTAATTCCATATTTTTGTCTTCAAGTTCTGAGATTTTTCTTTTGCTTGTTAATTCTGCCTTCCATACTTGCCTGTTTGTTATTTATTTTATTTACTGTAATCTTTATTGTCATCATCTCAGTTATCAACTCTTTCATTCTTTCATCTTGTCTTTCTTCATTTCTGTTTATCTTTTCCATTAATGCCTTGATATTTGGATTTTTTATTTGAGACCAGTTGTTTTGGGGGCTCTTCATTGTTTGAGTTCCAAAGTCTGTATTCTCAGATGCTGTCTTTCCAGGGGTCTGGTCGATACCTGTTCTTTTGCTGATTCTTCTTCATTTATGATAGTTTTTTTCTCCTCCCCCCTTTAACTCCATTGCTCAGTGATAGGGGGAGAGCCTTCACTTCTGTTTGATGAATCTCCTAATCTTCCTTATGTAGATCCTCTGGATTTGTTTAGTTTTGAAGCCAGACTTGGGATGAGGGTATGTGCTGTTCTTTTGCAGTTTTCAGATTTCATTAATGTGTAATGGAAGGAGTTATGGTTCTGCAAATCACTGTATGTGCTGACTGGTGTATGGACCACCTGAAACCCTCTTCCCATCATCTTAAAATCTGTCCATGTGGTGGGAGCATATGTATGCCCCCTAAAAACAAAATGAGATAAGAAAAAGGAAAAGAACTGAGAAAGGAAGAAGGGAGACAAAAGGAAAACGTCGAGAAAGAAGGAGAACAAATAAACCAGACAGGCACACAAATAAACAGGTAAACAAACAAACACAAATAATGAAAAAAATAAATAAAAGATGAACTGTCCCTCAAATATACCCATATGCAAAAAAAAAAAGGAGAAAAAAGGGACAAGTCAAATCAGAAGACACCAGAAAGCTATGTGTGGAGAGAGTAGGCAAAAACATAGCAAAACAAAACAAACAAAACAAAAGAACTTCTTGTGACTGTTTCTGGAACTTCAGGTGCCTTTCCCATTTTTTTTATTGGCATGTCCCTAGACTGTTTCTGGAACTTCAGGTGCCTTTCCCATTTTTTTTTATTGGCATGTCTCTAGTGCCACCACTTTTGGTGACAATAGGCAGTGGGCTCTGCTCTAGCCTGCAGGTCAATTGGACTGCTCTCCATGTGGGTCAGATGCCCCATGAACTGCTGGGGGAAGAGTGGGCGATTCAGATCAGTACTTACTCCAACTCTGCTGCTGCTAGATCTCCCAATTCACACGTTTTTGTCCTTAATCCATCATAGGGGGTGGGGCGTCTGCGTTTCTGGTATCCTGCAACTGGAGCGTCATCCCTGGGCAAATGATGGGAATCCCAGAGAGGAGCAGAAATTGCCCCTCAGTCCCAGGATACAGGTTGCCCAGAATCAGGGGAGCTAGAGCAGATTTCTTTCTGGTTCCAGGACAGAGAAAATGGCACTGGCCTACATCTTATCCTCTGTGGGACTCAGTTCCAGATCTCCTTCTTGCATCCCCTCCTTGGTCACCTCTGTTAGTACCTGGCCCATTGCCAGAGGTGGTGTGGTAGGGTGGGCTGGGTGCCAGGCACTAGAGACTGCTGACATCTGCTGTCTTATCCTGAAAGATGCCCCAAGAATGGTGGATGTTTCTGCACTCCGGCGCCAAATTCAGAGCAGTGGTAAGTTGGAGCTGCTTCTACAGTGGAGCACTGGGTGCTTGATCCTGTGTCTCCCCTCAGTTAAATATTTGCTCACCCATTTGAACACACCCACACAGTCAGATTCATCCTTATGGACACTCACTCATGCAGAGAATCCTACTCCTACTGGTGCTGTTGCCATATTGCCTCCCCCCTCAAAAAATAATTTCTTACAATTATTTTAAAATTGTTTCTGTTTCAGTGGTTATTTCCCCCTTGTCATTTCTCATATGTGGACTTATATTTCATGAATAACATAAGATTTGTCTAGTTCTATGTTTCAAAATATGATTTTGATTTATTTCCTAGGTCTAGTTTTTTCTATTTTCTACTTCATTAATTTCTGCTTTTATTATTGCCTCCCATGTACTTTCTTTGGACTTACTTTGCTGTTTATTTTTCTCTAGTTTTTTGAGTTGCAAATTTGTTTCATTTATTTTCATGCCTTTATTTTATTTGCCTTAAACGTTTGTGGCTATGCTCTTCCCTGTGGTTATGCTCTTCCCTGTGATCACTGCTTTAAATAAGTGTATTCCATTAGTTTGCTGTGTAGTGCTTCCATTATTATTATTTTCAGAATTTCTGTATTTTCAGTGTGACTTGCCTTTCATCTGAATTGCATGGTTAATAGAAGTTTGTTCAAATTCCAGGTAGAAGAACATTCTCTTTTTTTTTCTTGATTTCTAGTTTTATGGAACTTAATTCCTGGTGTCTTTGTGATCAAATTTTGCCATAGTTTGTGTATGCTTGAAAAGAGGGTGCCTTCTCTATTGTCACTGTGTAGATGTATATATTGATCAAATCTCCCCAGTGATCATACTCAGTCATTTATGTCCTTAATTCTGATCCACTTATCCTGTTTTAAAATGGCATGTTAAACGTCTTCTATTAAAAGCATGTTTTTGTTTATTTCTCCTTGAATCTCTGACTGCCTGTTTTTGAAAGGCGGTTGCATATTATTTGGTGGGTATGTATTTGTTACTGCCCTCTCTCCACCATGAGTTGGAAGCTGTTAGCACTAATGACTATCTTGTTTTGTCATGTTTAATGCAATTCAGCTTGAATTCTGCTTCGGCTGATAGTAGGATCATGAATGCTTTGTTTAGCTCTCAGCCTTTCTAAATCACTTTGTTTTAGGCAAGTCTTGTTAATGCAGTATAATGTTGATACTTCCTTTGTGAACCAAAATAAAAATGTCACATTTTCTGATATGACTCTCACATTCACCATATGATTTCATTGTATTTGTATGCATATTATATTTTAATTGCTATATTTATGTTATACTGTATATATTTTTTGCTCTTTTATTTTCTACAATTTCTCTTTGTAATTAGAAAGGTTTATATTTCATTGTAGTGATGATCCATGTTCTCATCCCTTATCACATGCTCTGATTTCTTATGCAATCTTAATTTAATTTAATTTAATTTATTTATTTTGAGTTGGAGTCTCACTCGGTCGTCCAGACTGGAGTGCAGCGGTCGCTTCCAGTCACCGCAGCCTTGATCTGCTGGGCTCTGGCAATCCTTTCGCCTCAGCCTTCTGAGTAGCCGGAATTACAGGCATGCGCTACCACACCCGGCTGATTTTTGATTTGTTGTAGAGATGAGTTCTCACTGCCCAGGTGGGTGTCAAACCTGCAGGCTCAGGCAATCCACTCACCTCAGCCTCCCAAAGGCACGGGATTACAGGCTAAGCCACCGAGCCTGGCCTATACAATCTTTAATAACAAGTTTGTCTATCTTTGAAGATAGACGGGGTTGCCAGGTGGAGTCAGTGCCAAGATTCCAGTTCAAGAGCATCACCTCTGGTCAATGAGGTGGATTGTGGTATCTATAATGGATACTTTTTTTTAATATGTGGGAGATGCTAATCCATTTTTTTCATTCTTTTTGCCCTGTAAGAGTCTACATTTCCTCCTCCTGCTGCTTTCCCCCTTCGTTTCCCAGTCTCTGATGAGCCACACACCTTCTTTTTTTCTGCCTTTTCTCTCAAACACGGGGTCTGCCAGTCTCACCTGGAGGCATGAGCATATTGATGTGTTTTCTCTATAATCTAGATGCTAATTGACCGGGATTATTTTCTACTAGTTTACAGTTAGGTTGGCCTTTCTGTTTCCTGCTGCTTTCTCAATTTTAGGGTCTTTCTTTTTTCATGCAGTTATTCTAGATTTCTCTGGCTCCTGAGAAGGTCATAGGGCCAGAGGTGTGAGAGACAGATCTCCTGGGAACTGGTATTTATTTCTTACTGCCAAGTGATATGTCGTTTATGATGCTCTCTGTCTCTCAGTGATGTTGAAGGTATGGTGTCCATGTGGCTTAATTTACATTACTTGTTGACCTGTTGAGTTTACTGCAAACAGTGTGGAGCAATGTGGAACTGGGTGACTGTTGTTGCCCTTGTTCTGCTTCAAAGACAGTGAACTCACACCCACACTCTGCAGCTGTCTCCTTTCTGCCATCCTCCTTTCTTCCTTGAATCTTCTGTGATGTGCTTCTTGGGGAGGATATGGTTTTTATTTTGCTCCTTTGGAGATAATTATTTTCTGACTAGAGATTATGTTAATGCTGGATCCCTTCACTGGGCAGAAATATAGTCTCCAGGACACTCCTCAGTGGGGAACCAGGTCACGCCATTTCTGTACTACCCTAGTAATATACATGAGTCAATTAAAGATTGTTCTATTAATTGATAATGGAGACTTTTACTATTTCTTTAAACATTGAGACACATTAAATTAAATTTTGTTGTCTAATTTAGCTGTCAATAAAGTTTTTGTCACCTCATTTTGTTTCCTTTTGAGCTTTATTGGAACACAACTAATTATTGTGAGGCTTTAAAAAATATCAAAAAGTTGATAAATGAAAAACATATCCAGAGAATAAATCATTAAAAAAATGCTACAAGCAGTATCTGAAAATGATCTGGATTTGTTCAGTGTAATTAAAAGAAAACATAGCCATTGCTAACTCCAGATCAGAACAAAATTCTCTGTAGCTTTATAAAACCCTCATTCTGTTTGCTGCTTTGTGCTATCTAGGTAGACATTCAAATTTTCTCAAAGGTCAAAACAGATGCTAATGTAATATTGGTGCTTTTAAAGGTTAATCTCTGTATTGATCACAGTGCTATAAACTCACAGAACAAGTCAATACTTGCTTTCCTTGTGAGAGTTAAAATCATGAACATGAGATCAGTATTTTTTGAATGTAAATTCCAAAATCATTCCCATCCACACATTATATTTGCTAAGAAAGAAAGAAAGAAAGAAGGAAAGAAGGAAAGAAAGAAAGAAAGAAGGAAAGAGGAAAACCAGGGTAGTTTTCATGCAGCTCTCACTTGGTGAGAGCAGAAGGTGGCCTCAGACTTCTCAGAGCAGGCAGCTCCTCTGAGGAAGATGCCAGCCCACCCCCCCGCTTCTCCAGCCCCATGCAGACTTGAGGAACTTGCCTGCTATTTGTACCTAGATACAAATTCTTCAGCTTTTGGATTATGCCATGCAGGTGAATTTGCATATTGAGCACTTCTAATCCATGGTCCCAAGAATGGTTACAGTGAATGGGGCGGGAGCTGGGTATGTCAAAAGCATTGGAGGGTTTTCTGAGACCCTTGAAGGTTGAAGAGTTCTGGACGGTTTGGGAAAGGCCTTTCTCAGAAGCCCTCAGAGTCCCTCTGAGATACTCATCAGGAGTGCATCAGGAGAGGTAGTGCAGGAAAGTTCTAGTAAACATTTAGTGATTTTGCTATTCATTTTCTTGGAACCAATGACCCCTTTACACTCAGGGTAACCACCTCCCCTCCACTTGTGTACTTTCCAGGAAGTAATGCCCCACCACCTCAGAACTGGGAGGGACACAGCCCACAAAAGGATAATGGGAGAATGACTCTGGATGCCCAGCACCAGCACTCTGTGTTGAGGTGCTGGAGCATGATGTCCCCCGCACTGAACAGGATGGTGATGAAAGGCCAACAGTACTGTGCGTCACTATAAGGAGTCTAAGACGGGCCTGAATTGAACTGCCATGACTGAGGGAGGAGCCCTGCCAATCACATGTATCCCACTTCTTGGGGCTCATAGCATGTCATCCCAGTTGCCATTGCTTCCAGCAATTGCAGTGATTCCACTCTTTTGTCCTCATGGAACTGGAAGGCTCCAATTTGGTCTACTTGCTTCACCAGGGCTGGTGAAGGGAGAGCTAGACTCAGGTGGAGCTTGTTCACCTGTTGTCAGTGCCAGGCTGTGGAGGCTCAGAGTGGGGCTGTAATGGCAGGTGGCTTGGGCATCATCGGCAACTCTGTGTCACAGGAACCCCAGACTCAGAGGAAGGAATCTTTGGATGGGGATGGGGCATATCACTCAGGCCTGTAAATCAAGTGTGGGGGATAGACTATATGAGTGCAGCCAGATTTGAAACCCATAACTTGCCAAGTCATTTTATTTGTACCCAGAATCACAGACCTACTAAACCCCTTTTGTTTTAGCTGTTCTGGGTTGGGTCTCGTAACTATGAGTCCTAAGGGTTACAAAGGGCTGTTCTGGGTTGGGTCTCGTAACTATGAGTCCTAAGGGTTACAAAGGGCTGAAGAAATGTGTCACCACTTCCTGACGTTTTTCAAAAACTCCAGCTAGGTGGAGCTGCCTCGAGCAGGTGAGTGAGTGATCACAGATTGCTCCATGTTTTCTTCATCCCATTACGTCTAGAGCCCTAAGTTCCTCTGAGGACACTTCAGCAAGACCTAGGCCTCTCTGCTTCTGAATCCTCTTGGTCTGTGATTTGGGTAGTGAGTTGCCTACTTTGGGCACTGACCTCAGGAGATGGTGCTTGTCAGAATGATGGACACATGTTGGTGCAATACTTTGTCTCCACTGTGACCACAGCCCCAAGGTGTGACAGGAGTCACTGCTTATTATGGAAGGCAGGTAAAGAGAGGCTGACTTAGCAAAGTTCTTTCACCACTAGGAGGTGGCTTTTTCTACTCCTCGTACCAACTGATTCTTCAGTTCTCTGACACCAAGTACATATCCTACAATTCAATTCAATTCTGAAACCAACTACCCAGAGTTATTGTCAAACCACAGGTTAAGATCTCAGGCCCTTGAGACTGCCCTGACTTCCAACACCTGTTACAAGTGTCAGGGTACCCACACTTCTGTCCAACTTGGCTACAAAGTTGGGGTTCCTACAATTTCTTTCCTCAGTTTCATTAATTTGCTAGAATGGCTCATAGAACTCAGGAAAGCACTTTACTTACCTTTACTAGTTTATTTTAAAGGGTATTGTGAAGGATACAAATGAATAACCAGATGAGGAAATATACAGGTGAGGCCTAGATGGGTCTCAAGTGCAGGAGCTTCTGCCCCCAAGGAGTTGGGGTGCATCACCCTCCTGACACATGGATGTGTTCACCATCCTGGAGGCTCCAAAGCCAGCCCTACCATTTTAGGGATTTATATGAAGATTTCATTCTGTAGGCATGGTTGATTAAATCACTGGCAATTAGCTCAATCTAATTTCTCTAACTAGGAGTTCCAACACAATGTTAAACAAGGGGGATGAGAGTGGGCAGCCTTGTCTTATTCTGGTTTTCAGAAGAAATATTTCCATTTTTTGTCCTTTAGCAATATGCTGACTGTGGGTTTATTGTAGATGGTGCTTAATATTTTGAGGAATGTTTCTTCTATGCCTAGGTGTTTGAGGATTTTAATCAAAAAGGGATACTTCATTTTAACAAAAGCTTTTTCTTCATCTAATGACATAATCATGTGGTTCTTGTTTTTAACATTTGTTGATATATTTAGTTACACTTATGGTCGTGCAGATGTTGAACCAGTCCTACATCCTGGGGATGAAGCCTGCTTGGTCATGATGGATGATTTTTGAGATGTGTTGTTGGATGCAATTTGCTAGAATCTTGTTGAGAATTTTTGCCTCTAAGTTCATTAGGCATATTGGCCTGTAGTTCTCTTTTTTTGCTGGATCTTTATCCAGTTTGAGTATTAGAATTACATCTTTCTCAATTACCTGGAATACTTTTAATAGGATTGGTGCCATCTCCTCTTCCTACATTTTGTAGAATTCTGCTGGAAAGCCATCCAGTCTAGGACTTTTTTTGTAGGTAGTTCTTTTCTTGTTTTTTTAATTTGAAATTTTTAAGATGTGGGGTACAATTCAGGGTTAGGTACACAAATGTTCATCATGCAGGTACCCTTGTTGATGAGGTATGCCCTCCATCTCCTGGCAGTATCCCACTACTGCCAGTCCTGCTCACCACCCCCCTGGTGGTTTCCCACTATTGCCAGTCACTTTCTTATAGTATTAACGATATTTGTTCAAGGTCCACTTATGAGTGAGAACATGTGATGCTCGGTTCTGTTTCAGTGACAGATCACTCAGTGTTGTAGCCTCTAAATCCATCCAAGTTGCTGCAAAGTTCATAATTTTTTGCTTTATGGCTGCATAATATTCCATCGTGTATATATACTGCCTTTATTAAATCCAGTCCAGTTTCAATGTGTAGCACGGTTGGTTCCATGTTTTTGCTGTTGTGTATAATGCTGCAATAAACATGCATGTGCAGGTATCTTTTTGTAGAATGCTTTAAATTCCTCTGGGTCTATTCCTGGCATGGGGATTGTGGAGTCATATGGAAGGTCAATTTTTAGATCTTTTAGAAGTTGCCAAACCTTTCCACAGAGGTTGTACTAGTTTACACTCCAACCAATAGTGTAGAAGTATTACCTTTCCAACCATCCTCTCCAGGGTGGAAAGGGAAACAACCTGTTGTCTTTTGAGTTATTGATGGTGACCATTCTGACTGGAGCTAGATGGTATCTCAGTGTGGTTTTAATTTGTATTTCTTTGATCACTAGTGAGGCTGAGCATTTTTCATGTATCTGTTGGCTGTTCATACGTCTTCTTTTGAGAAGTGTCTATTCAATCTTTTGCCCACTTTGTAATGGAGCTGTTTCTTTGTTTTTTCTGTGTTTTTTGGGCACATTTGAGTTCAGCAAATAGTTTTTACTAGTCTGTGAGCTGTCTTCTTGCTCTATTGATGGTTTCTTTGGCTTTGCAGAAGCTTGTCAATTTGATGAGGTCCCACTTGTCTATCATATCTCTTATGGCATGCATGAGCATTTGAGGTTTTGATCAGGAATTGATTGCCAATTTCAATTTCCATAGGAGTGTCTCCTGTCGGTGACCAGCACTGACCAAGGGTGGGTTAGGACCTGCACCGGAGAATCTGGACGGCGAGAAGAGACCACTCGGAGGCAGTTCTTCTGGGAACAGTCTGATCAGGACTGAAGCCAAATTTTATTCGGACTCCTTCCAACTTATATACCATTTTCTATACCCTCCAGCAGTGTGATAATCACTCACTGGGGGCGTACAAGTTCTGTGCTTTACAAACTATGCATCACAAGACCACCACGAGATCTGCAATTTCCAAGCAAACAATTCGAACTCCATAATGCCTGTTGTGCTTACATTAAGGTAACAGGTGCACAATTTCAATACAAATCGTTCAAAGTGTTTTCCATAATGTTCAATGAATCATTCATATTATACTCTTTGTTCTAAACCCTGGTTAATACAAAAGACTTTTCTAAGTTAACTCTAGGTTTACTGACTCCTAATATTTTTAACGATTAATATTATCAACTTAACACTATACTATAACCTATACGTTTACTTAAATGACTTAGCTGTTAGTTATACTACTATCCTATTACAATTTAACGTAATGCCTTATAACTCAGTTAAAACTTATTCTTAAACTACCAAACTTTACTATAATTCACATGAGTTTCATATGTCTAAACTTTAATTTTTATATGATCTAGTGATTGGACTTTAATACTATGCTATATCCTATTAAGCTAATACCTCATCATTAATTCTTTTATAAATCGTATAGTAACTATTATATTTGAGTAATGTAGCAAAAGGAAACAAAACAGCAAGCATAAATTTACGCAACTATGAGTGTATATGTATATATTTTATCCTAACAAGTCTACTCTAAAAATCAAATAGTAGCTGTCACACTCTTGAACAAGGAAATACATGGCCGCCATGTTGGTGGCTGTGGGCTGAAGCAGACAGAGTTTTGGTAATTAAAGAAACAAAAGAAAACGTTCTGCCTGGCTAGGGGCAGGGCGACAAAACTATCATGGTAATTTAGTTTCTAATCTTAGCCCTAGGGGAAACAGCTTTTGGGAATGAGAGCTGACTACCCAGTCTATCAGGAAATAGAAGTTAAAAAATATCTAGAAAGAAGTAAAACTTAGAAAGACAGAGAAAAATAATTCTGCTGTGCACTCTCCATCAGGCATATTGATATTTACTTATAAGTTTTACTGCCATGTATGCACATTGGTCACTAATCACATGCCAATATTATAGGTATAAGTGATATCCTATGTCAGAGGCGATCTTCCAGATGGGCCTTTACAGGCCTCAGCCATGTAGCTATAGATGTTGGCTCCCAACAGTCTCCTGCATTTCCTTTTAAGAAAAAATTTTTAAGGATGTAGGTGTAACATATGCCAGGAAGGAAGAGATGAGCTGCTGGTGGTTAAACGTTTATTAAAGAAAAGAAGGGAGTGGGGGTGGCTGGCTCTATAGAGAGAAACCAACATCCTTTGCTGTCTTGCAGGCCACTTATAAAACCCTAGTCTTGGCTCACTGGACTTTGAGAAGCAATTTTAGGGAGTTTTGGATTGGGAGCCAAGAAGCGGTTTTGGGAGTTTGAGTTGTCAGTTCTCTGACCTTCAAATGCAGATGTCGGTACAGTTGAAGGCCATTCTCACAGCCTTGGAGTGTACATGTCTTCACCAAACCAGTCACACTTTGAAATGCAGCCTTAGGAAAGCAAATACTGTCAGTCAGTACCAGGTTGCCATCAGTCACATAACTTTGGGATGCTGTCTTGGGGAAAGCAGATATTGGCAGTAAAGCAATCAGTAACAGAATGCTTTTAGAGCAGAGTGTTAACTTTTTGGGTCATTGTAAGTCTGTGCTCCATTTGTGAGGTTTATATGATGAGTTGTTTTAACTACAGCCTCCTCTCCCAACCCCCTACAAACCCTATCATTCCAGGCTTTTTGCTTTACAATAGGGCCGAAAGTCAATTTTCCATAGCTGCTTCCTGCTGAAGAGGGACGTTGTAGGGCTATGATAGGACAGAGTTCTGGCATGGCTCATCTGCACAAGGCCGAGTTGGACCACTCCAGGGTGGGCCCTACCCCTCAGAGCCCCAAGGAGGCTTGCGTCATCATGATTTCACACAAAACCAAGCACTTCACAAATTCTTTTTTTAAACTGAATATTGTTAAGAAATGCTCACTTTGCTTTTTAAAGTTTCCTCACCAATGGATAAAACACCCAGAAGGGAGCAGTCCTAGCTGAAGGGAAGAGAGTGGCATGGAATTTGTCAATGCATTGCCAAAGTTCAGTGCTAAGGTCAATAGGATGGGAGGCAAAAGTGACGGGGTAACCACTGGGTTTTTATTTTGCCTTCAATGCATTTTCAGGTGAGTGATCTGTTTTGCATCATGGGTTCTTCTTAAACCAGAATGGTGTATTTTAACTGCTTGATTCATGTTATTCTTAATTCAGAGGCTTCTTTGCACAAGGAATTGATCATTCACCAAAAGGACTGACCCCAAAGGGAGATCCCTGCTCTGATGGAGTGTAGTTGTGTATGAACGTGTGTGTCAGTCAGTCTCCCTGGCTTGGTCTTGCCTATGTGTAGCTTAATAGGTATTTCTGAATTTCCTTCTAAATAAAATACATATAATATCACTTTTGCAGTCTATTTCAGGAGAATCACATTATCTCTTGAACCCACACCAATAAACTGGAATCAATTAGCTGACCTAAAGGGAGAAACAACCCTGGAAAGGCATGAGCTGAGCATTTTCACAAAATTCTCCAACCAGACAGCCTTTGCTCACTTTCCCAGTGATTTGCTTTATAATAGTTACACTCTATGTCCACATTATTCTCTGTCACTATGATATAGAGGATTTAATACCACAGCAAGCGTGACATATCTGAGACTGTAAAAGAAGATTTTGAAAATAGAGTTGTTTCTGGAGGCTTTATAAATGCCTCTGATTCATTTGTTTGGATATTGTCAATATAAAACCAGAAGCTCATCTGGAAGAATTTCATGTTACGGCCTCCTTTTCTTCATCATTTTTCCACTTTAAGCAAGTCGTGGGGTGCAGGAATGCAGCAGCTGCAAACCACATATCCCATTCCAGGCTTGGCATGGCTGGATCCCACAAAAGCCTTCTTGTCTCTGGCAGCAGTAGGGCTCTGGGCTGCACTCACACACCTGCAGCCACGAACATCTCCCTCTGGCTCTGTGTCTCCTCTCATTGACTGGAAGTGACATCAAAGAAGCTAACAACCCAATGCTGGGCAAGCCCAGGTGCCCGCAGTGTGGACAAGTGATGTGCACCTCATTAGTCTTTCAGAATCTATCTGCTACAAGGTTGAAGTTAAGAATAGATGGAAGAGGTGCGCACAATGTGAGCAGCTATTAGTCCCTTTATTCTAGAAAGTCCACATGCAGGAACAGTCAGGGCCACCATAGACCACTCATCAGAGTGCAGTTCTGCAGGTGCATCTGGAGTTCTCTTTCTTCATGATTGTTTGTCCAAATGGAGGCCAGGGGCATGCATGGCCCAGTCAGGGGTGCTTGGCCCTGTGACTCCTCACCTTATCTAAGCAGTGGTTGGCCATTTGCACTGTAATGTTGACATCTGGAAGTGCTGGGTCACAATCGCCCTTGCAGACAGTAGATCTTCCACTAGGAATCAACACAGAAATTGTAACTCGTACAGCACCATTTGTACAGGTTATTTCAGTCCAGTCGTGCTACTGTAGCAAAATGCCACCACCTGGGTGAGGTATAAATAATGTGAATTTATTTCTCACATTTCTGGATGCTAGGGAGTCCAAGATCACAGCACCACCAGATGCAGGGACTGGCGAGGGTGGCAGAGGTGGAAGAGGGAAAGAGACAAGGGCACTCTCTCCCACCTTTTTTTTAAAAAAAAGAACTTTTTGTAGATAGGGTCTCACTATGCTGCCCAGTCTGGCCTTGAACTCCTAGCCTCAAGTGATCCTCCTATCTGGGCCCCTTAAAGAGCTAGGGTTACAGGCACGAGCCTCCAGTCACCTTGTTATAATGTCCCCAACTCCACACATGAGGGGCCCACCCTCATAACATAACCACTTCCTCAAGACCCCACCCTTTAACACTATCACAGTGACAATTCAGTAGCAACATGAGTTTTGGGTGACACATTCAGACCACAGCACTGGGACTCATTTATTCCATAGTTTAAATTAGTATTACTCAATCATATCAGTGACACTTCTGGCACTTGTTTCCTAATTCTGCTCAACAAGCACTTTTCAACCACCTACTCCATGCCAGACATTCCACCAGGTCAGCGGAATCCAAAATTGAATCTGATGGTAAACCTGGGAATTAGCTGCCTGACCAGGGAAAGTCTGCCTCCAGGGACAAGGTGCTCTGGGGCCAGCATCCATGCAGTGCTCACCAGATGCAGTCACTGTCCCTCACCCTGTTGCACACCATCTCTGTTCATCTTCATCCTATGGGGTAGTGTGTCAGTCAGGGTCAGTTAGGTTTTGCTGAAGCAACAAATATCTTCAAATCGTGAGAGGTTTTAATACAGCAAACCTTTATGTTTGGTCAATACTCTGCCTTTTGTGAACTGTAGTCTCCCCAGATGGCTCCCCACATGGACTGACCCCACTACAGTCAGCATTCTGTCCACATGCACTTCCACAGTGGTAAGGGCAGGGCAACAGTGGGTAAGGAAATCGAGCAGTGATAGTTAACTGTTCTTCCCAGAGTGATCCATTTGGCTGTTGCTCCCACATTATTGTCCTGAGCAAGTCACATGGTCACGATTATCTTCCAAGGGGCTGGGAGGTGCTGTCCTCCCACCCACAGTTGCAAGGAGAATAGAGCCTACTCTAGGGACCAAGCCAGACATGCAGATCCCACATGTGAACCCCTCGTGTGCTGTTTTGTTGAAAACGGGTGACAGAAGCCCTCGGCACTGGCAGGGGATTGTGCTAACCCTGGAACCCAGGCAGCCCTTCTGTAGAAGCGCCATGTAAACATCCTGCTACACTGTGGTTTTGTATTGCCTCCAGAGCCCAAGGAGGTGTCTGGGGACATTTAGCCCCAGGGACCACACAGGTCATGGCCATGCCTCTTTGAGGCAGAGGAGGTGATTAATAGAGGTTCTTGAGACCTGTGTCTAGTGCAGGGCAGTGCAGATGAGGACTTGGAGTGTAGTCAGGGTGCAGGGTTCTACATGACCACACACAACTGAACACCTGGACACCCAGTTCATCTGTGGGGTCCCTCCCCAGGCCACTGGCCTCTGATTCACCTTGAAGCAGTCTGGGTGAATTGGAATAGCAGGTGCTTTTTCTTCCTTCCTTGAAGTTCCCCACCTTTGTCACAACACTGAACCCGGGACAGGTTCACTTTTTCAGGCTTGTCTGGAACTGCAGAGGACAGCTGTTGCCGAGAGGCAAGTAATAGATGCAATTTTTATTGGTTTTTTACCCAATTAATTTACATTGGCTAGATTCAATAATTACATGTTATCAATGTTTCCAATGTTGATTGCAGGGTTAAAAACTAGCAGCTTACAGTCTGTCAGCCATACTCCTTGAACCTGGGCTATATTTTCAGACTCTCAGTGTTCACTTGAATTGACTTTTATTATGTTTCTAAATACTTGACAACAGGAAAGTGAGTAGAAGTGCCTTATGCTTCTGCCATTCATGCAGCCACAAAACTACAACTGGTTTTAAATAAAGCACAAACAAAATTTCAAATCCTATATCATTCAAATTGAGACCTAAATGTAATGTGACAGCTGAGATGTGTTTTGCTAAAATACATTTGGAAAAGGACAGGAAGGCTAGCCTGGCCCATAATCTTATATTAGCTGTCCACAGTGCCTATAATCACACAGTCAAGGGTAATTCAACTAACATTCAAATACCTGGGGGGAGGGGGGCAGCGGTAACATGGTCATTCACTTTCTTCAACCAATGTCTCTGCTTTGGATTTCTGGGAGAGTCCAGAGTTCTCTGGCTCCACAAATATTTGATACTGATTTTACCACCAAGAAAGTTTGCAGGTTCTAAATTTAAGCAAATGCACAAACCAATGCATTGCAAACAAGGTAGAGCCCACTGGGGATTGACGTGTTATCAGGTAACCTGTTTTTTCTGGAATCTGCCTCTCTTTCCTGCCAGTGCAGACGTTTATACTTGGCTGGTGATTGGAAATAATGTGGCACTACCTAGCCATTTTTGAGTCAAAGCCTATGTGTATCTGCTAATGTAAAATCACATGCAATTCCTTTGTCCATTAATAGCTGTACAAAAGCAGTGTGACATGCCAAATAGTACAGAGCACATTTATTACTTTTTGGAAGTCTTAATACCTCTGCTCTGACCATTAGTCAGCTGAATAATCTCATTTGAGCAACTCAGGGTTAAAATGTTATAATGCATAGACCCATGCTTTGGGCCAGGGAGGAAATGGGAATTTTAAGAAACAAAAAGGGCACAGATTCTGGTTGTTTATAATCTTCAAGTAAACACTAAAACAAGGTCAACACTGAAGTATCTGAGGTTTATTAAAATGACATTGGATATTATTTAAACTGCATTTGATAAATTTTTTATGTGAAAAAAATGGAGATTCAAACTGACTGTGGAAACAAATGTCAGATTCATGGACTTCCTCTAAATCATGTACTTAGAAAACATAAAAGAGAGTTTGGTGCTTTCAAGTATCTTTAACAATATTACTTTGGAATAGCAATGCCTTTCCATTTTCAAGCTCCAGTTCAGTTGAAGTAAGGTAATTAGAAAAGTTGCTACCAGCTGCAGCTGCTTATTTTTTGTAAGTCAGAAGATTCCTGATACTGTACAAGGTGAAGAAATTACAATAAAAATGAGCAACAAGACAAATATGAGTCCAGTTAATAACCCCAATTAAAATGTGTATTAATCAAACGTCCCTATTTTCTGATTGATTGATGTTTTGCTAAATGTTCATCTAAACTTGAAATATCCAATTAATTTATATGACTCAAACACAACTTTTAAAAATCTCTCTCTTTTAATAACCGTGGGCTTTAAGAAAAAATAAATTCAGGAATGTTATACTGCAATAAAAAGTTTTAAATATATTTAAATAATGTCTCTTGAAAAGCATGGACAGAGATAGGAGAAATAAGGTTTAAAATAAAAAGAAGGCTGGGCTTGGCAGCTCAGCCTGTAATCCTGTGCCTTGGGAGGCTGAGGTGAGTGGATTG
>NW_007034760.1:82753-148331 GCF_000164805.1 Carlito syrichta
TCGAGGCTGTGGTGACCGGGATCATGCCACTGCACTCCAGTCTGGGTGACAGAGTGAGACCCCAACTCAAAAAATAAAATAAAATAAAAAGCAAAGTCCTTTTGGCTAAAGATAAGGGCATAAGCGTAGAAAGCTATAAAGCAAACTTTAGGATGTGAAACTATCTTTGAGACAGCAGGTGGGAACTTAATCCCTGGGAAGAGGCTATTCTCAAAATGTTTGCAGCATCCTCAAATGTTTAAGTCCTCACCCTCGAGTGAGATGGCCCTTTGGGGGTTGAGTGGGTCATGCGTGTGGAGCCATCTTACGAGAGGAAGGCCCTTATAAATGGGAGCCCAGAGAGTTTCCCACTCTTTCCCCATACAGTGAGCCAGGAAGTTGGTTTGTCCCCAACACAGAATCTACCACGTCTTGATCTTGGACTTCCCAGTCTTCAGAGCTGGGATGAATAAATGTCTATTGTTTAGTAGTCACCCAGTTCGTGGTATTTTGTTAGAACAATCTGAATGGACTTAGAGAGGGGTGAGAAAGAAAAAAGTGTCAGCATATGAAATACTCTGTGTTTGTATCTCTAAGGGTCTTGAGGCTCTAATGGAGAGTGCCTGATAAGACTTCAAAACATAGACCTTGCTTGATGATTAACTATAAATTTTCTTTATGCAAATTTAGCATGCACTATTGAGAGAATGTTGGATATACATCCTGAATAAATTTACTTCACTTCAGGAACAAAGTGGTGTTTAATATTAAGAAGACTATTAAAGTAAGTCCTCATGTTAGCATATCAACAGGCTAAAACATATAATTCGATGCTAACAATGTATTTCAAAAATAAATATTAGTTACTAAACAAAAAATTATTTTAGCAATGTACAAATAGAAATTATATTCTCAATATAATTTTGAAAGATCTCCATTCAAATGCATAGTTAATACTAGACAGTGTTAAAAATACATTTGTGCTAACTTTAAGAACAAGAAATCATCTCAGTTAACAATATTATTTTCTTGTCAGTTCAAGTCAATGCAATAAGGTAAGAAGAAAATATGACTTACAAATAGTGGCGATAAGGAGACACCATAATCAGTATTTGCAGAAGATAAAAATGTCCACTTGGAAATGCAAAAGACTGAAAGCCAGTAGAACCAATAAGAGAAGTGGGTTGTTAGTACAAATACATATAAAATGTACATACTAATCCACATATCAGCAGATATATAAATATATTTAAGAAGAGACACAATTTGTAATGATGTGCATTTATGTGCATGTGCACATAAAAATACAGAAACAAATGTAAATTAAATAATACAACTTTATTAATGTACATAAAAGGAAGTTTGAAATAAATGAAAAGACATAAATAAGAAGAGAAATAGAACACTCAATATTATGAATGTCACTGACAGTGGTGGGAAACTGGGGGGGAGGGGAAGGGAGATTGGATTAACAGTAGTAAATATCTGTCTGGGGATGGGGAGATACCTCTTATCAACAAGGGTGCCTGAATGAAGCATATTTGTACACCTAACCCTTAACTGTACCCCACAATATCATAATAAAAAATATTGACTATAAAAAAATATATATTATGAATGTCAAATTGTATAAAATAATTTATAAATTAAGTGCTAATTTGACATAAACTTTATTTAAATTTGCTTAGAAGATGAAAAACATCATTCTAAAATTTGTTTGGAAGAATAAATGCACGACAGGCTTTCACTCTAAATGCCAAGTGGTAGAGCCTCTTACAATGGCAAAATAATCCAACCCCTGTGAATGGCTCCTGGGCATACACTGTGGCCCAGACACAGACATGTCTGTGGGTGTGAAGAACATATACTCTGAATCAGCACCCAAGAGCACAGGACACATGCACTATTAAAAACAACTTTTTAAGCTACTGTTTAGCCATTTAGAAAATAATTGAATACTACCAAAACAAACCACAGATGGTACCTCTATATAAATTTAAAATTTATTAATGAAAAATAAAGCACCCCCAGCAGAGCACTGTGCAATAGAAAGAGATATAATAGAAATAGCATGAGCCACACATGCAGTTTTACATTTCTAATCATCAAATTAAAAAAGGAAGCAGGTGAAATTAACAGTACACATTATTTATCTCAATAAATACAAAAATATCATTTTACTCAATATAAAACATTATTTTTTCATGCCTTTCTGCAGTATTTTATGATACTAAGACTTTGCAACTCAGGGTGTACATCTCATTTTGGAGCAGTCATGCTTTAAGTGCTCAAAAACCACATGTTCCAGAAAGTGGAGACCAGAGATAACAAGGAATATTAAAATTTCTAATCTCCTATAAGAAAAGTCCTCCCAAGCATGACACCAAAAGCAAAAGAACAAAATAAAATATTAAAGTGTCAATATTCTATTAAAATCATAGCTATGCAAAATATTTATTAAAATAATACAAATATGTATAAGAACAAGTAACATTTTGAGAGAAAGATGACCAAAGATCTCCAGCAATTCACAAAAGTAAAACACAAGACCTCAATGAACAAATAAAATTAAAAAAAGAAAAAGACACCAAAACAACAAAAAAAAGTCATGCAAATTTGAATACTGGACACATGTTTGGAAATCTGATTGCCAAAGTAAATACTAGATGTCCTAGTTTTGACCAGGTCCAGGGGGACTAGCTCCTGCACTCAGGTCTATATCTTCTCTGCTGGCATCAGGGCACGTAGGTCAGGTTGGCTCCTGCCATGGAGGGTGCCGAGAGGGCACTTCCTCAGCGTGGTCTCTGATCCAGGGCTCCCACTCCTCTCTGAGTGACCTCAGACCAGTTAGCCCCTCAGATAGTTCATTGTTTCATGTCAAATGGGGACAAGACTGAGGTGAGCACCATTGGCTATTGCAAGGCTTAGATGAGATGGTGCACCTCCAGGGCCCAGAATGCTGCCGACAAGTCATGCATCTTCCTCATTCTCAGAGACATTGTTTTTGTGAATAACAAACGCACTGAGACTAACCATTTGTAAGTTAGGATTATTGATATAATTGCTTAGTCGATTAAGATAATCTACTTTTTTGTACCACACTGCTCATTTTCCACAGGTAACAATTTAATTGGAAAAGTATGTGTGGATTGCACTCTTATCTCTCCCCATCTTATTTCCAGTCATTATTTGTGGATAAATAGTTTTAGAGATGCCTTCAACTGCTCAAATGAACTGTTACCAACTGATACATTTGCGGAGCCTGTTTCCATCAAGTCCAAGGGTGCACAGTTGCCCTTGTGTATGTCTAGTTCATCCATTGGCTAAAGACTAATTAGATGTGACTGGCCCTGGTATAGAGTGAGATCAAAAGAGATATCTTGGAAACTTGTTTATGTGTGTATTTAGACTCAAATGCATTGTTTGGGTCCCATCCTCAATGGAGCTCCTCACAGCTGTCTGTAAATGATAAAGCACTAAAATAGTAAGCATGTTTGAATTGCAGACATTGTGCAATTAACTGTAACACTTGAAATTTAATCATTATTCTCTCATCACGCAGGTTTAGGACTGTGGGGCACTTAGGAAACATTTAGTCTATACATATCTTTTTAAAAGTACATGTGGAGATGGGGTCTGGGAAGCAAGTCTGGGAAAGTGCTGAATTCCAAACCCTGGGCACCCCCACCCCAGCAGCAATTTTCCACGGCACCTCACTATGGAGTATAAAGGTTCACACACTGCACAACACCACAACAGAAATTTAAGTTTGCTTCATGTTTAATACATTGTGCCTTTCTGGTGAAAACGGGTATCTCTGAGTCTTTCGTCTAAACATACACAGGAGCAGGGGCACACATGCACACACATGTGCACACACACTCAGGCATGTCACCACACCCATCAGGAGACACCCGTGTTTGTCTAAAGAATGAGAATCATTTAAACCTGCGTGATTACAGGATTTCTAGACCCTGACAGTGGCTGGAAACTGAAATGATGACCTTGCAGGGGTCCACATTTGCTTAAGTCTCCAAATGAACTGCTTCAAATAAGGACTTAATTTATGTTTAATAATAGGATAGCCAGTGCATGCTAATTAAAGACAAAATTATTCTTGAAAAGGCATCACTGAGGGTTTAACAATGGTGTAATGGAAGTGGATCAGCAACACAGTGTGGCCGCTGACCTTCCATGAATGGGTTTTTATTAATCAATTGGGGGTTAATCACCAGGAAAGACCTATCTTGACAAATCATAGTTGTGCTACGAGGCAGAATTTCCAGCTATTTCAGGTTGAGGCTTAAATGTAATTGTTTCAGGACACCTCAATACATGCAGGAGACTTTTCTGTCATAAATCACTGACTCCTTTGACTATCTGAGATATATTTTCCCGATTTCATTCTTTTTAAAGTTTTAATTAATATCACTAAAAGTTATCTTATGCTGACATATATATATGTCATATACATATTTTAGATGATATTGAAAATGTAAAATTAAAATATTTAAGTAGTTTGGTAGTTTTATGGTAAAGATATTTTATCCACTGTGCAAAACTCCATGTTGGAAAAAAGAACCGAATGTGTCCTCTAAATTACACTGAAATGATTAAACTTTTTGATTCAATAAAACATTATTGAGTAAATAAGTTGGAAAATAGTTGTCTTAGTCTGCAGTAACAAAGTATCAAGAATTGAGTGACTTCATCAACAGAAACCCATTTCTCACAGTTCTGGGGGCTAGAAGTTCAAGATCATGGTGGGGTTCTGGTGAGGACCCTCATGCTGGCTTCCAGATGTTATCCTTTCCTCTGTGTCCTCACAGGGCAGTGAGAGAGCACATGCACTTGGAGTCACTTCTGAGAAGGACACTAGTTGCACCATACTGGGCCCCTCCTTAGGACCCTGTATAAGCCTAGTTACCTCTTGAAGGCTCCAAACACCATCGCTGTGGGGGTTGCGGCTTCAAAATATGAACTTTGGGTGAACAGAATGCAGTGCATAGCCACAGTGGTTAGCTCAAAGAAAAAAAGTGTGTTTCAGATGGAAATTAAGGGGTCAGGAGACACATGTAAATAGAGTTCCATAATTCTCCCATCTCCACTGAATTCTTCTTGCATGGTTAGTTTCACAGAATATTAATGGACAGAATGCCCTGTCCTCACTTCTGAGAATCTGTGGGACATTGAACCAGCTTCAAGTGTATACAGATATTTAAGTAACAGTAAATGCCACACAGTCACGTGATAACTACACCCAACACTTGACTTTGTGTAGCCAGAAGTCACCACCACCAACGATGATCACTGCTCAGTTCCTTTGCTTTGTTCAGGCTCCTGGGCTCCCCCTGCTCAGAATTTTCAGAAACTACATCCAGCCTTCTGAGGGACCTGCCTTGGCTGGGTGAACTCCCCTGCTCTGACATCTTCTGTTCATACATCCTTCCAGATGACCATAGGCCAACTCTGGACACCTCCCCTTAGGCAGGCCATGGGACCCTCAGGCCCCACACCAGAGCAGTTGTGGGGTGGCATGCTGTGTTAGAGGTGGTACCCAGGTTCCTCCTGGCCTCTTCATCGCTTCCTGACCCTTCCCACCCTCTCCCTCCAGACTTCCGCACCTCTGATTCCTGCTGGCACTGGAAAGGTCTATGTTCTGACTTTCCTCTCTAAGCCCTGGGAGTCTGGCTGGTGGCGCAGCCTGAGAGTTGGTACTAACCGGCCCAGAAAGAGGAGCATGCATGCTGGCCATGGAAGGGCAATCAGGAACACCTATTGAGGAGACCCCTGATGGTGAACTGGTGGGAGCTTCATCCAGGAAGGGGATCATCCCAAAACTCATCTAAGAAGAGGCTGAGGACACAGAATCCAGGAAGGTCACAGCTGCAACTGTCCCAAAAAGACATGAACAACACATTCTTTGTCCTCCTGCCCAGATTCAGGATGGTGCTGTGTGGTAGCAAATATCTAGAGAAAAAATGATTTGTCACACACATTTCAGGTGACTTGAGAAACAGAAGCACAGTTTTCTTTTGTCAGAGCAAGAACACATTTGGACACAAGAGCCAATGATGTAGTGTGAATTGTCTGTCCCCTCCAAATCTCATGTTGAAATGTGAACCCAAAACTGGAGGTGGGAGGTGGGAGGTGGGGCGGATTCCTCATGATGGGCATTCTCATGGTCATGAGTGAGTTCCTGGGAGAGCTGAGAACCTGGCACCTCCTCTTTCTTGCTCCCACTCTTGCCATGTGACATGCCACCTCTCCTCCTCCTTCCACCATGGTGAAAGGCTCCCTGAGTTCTCATCAGAAACCAATGCTGCCACTATGGTCCTTGTCTAGTCTGTAGAACCTTTAGTCAAATAGTCATTCTTTCTTTACAAATTCCCAGTCTCAAGTACCACTTCATAGCAATGCACAGTGGATGAACATAGCCAAGGACAACTTGCTAGTTATCTCTCAAATGGCATTTAGATAGTTTTTAAGTAATTAAATAAGAACTGTAGTGGAGATTTGTTCTTTAGAAATAATTACATCGCCATTCATCCTTTTTTTCATCACTGACTTCACCTAACAAAACATGATAGGGTAAGTGTGGACTTTAATTTTAACCACTGGTATTTCTGACTGATGTATATTCCACTGGAATATACATCAGTGATTCCACCATGATGATGTCACACCTTGTTGGGATTTTATTATTTTTTTATAATCAATATTTTTATGATGATATTGTGGGGTACAGTTAAGGGTTAGGTATACAAATATGCTTCGTTCAGGCACCCTTGTTGGTAAGAGGTGTCTCCCTGTGCCCAGACAGATGTTTACTACCATTAATCCCATCTCCCTTCCCCTTACTCCCCACCCATAGTTTCCCACCACTGTCAGTGATTTTCTAATGGTAATATGTTGGATGATCAGGGTCCCCTATATGAGTGAGAACATGTAATACTCAGATCTTTGTTTCTGTGAGAGGTCACTCAGTATTATAGACTCTAGTTCCATCCAGGTTGCTGCGAAATTCATGATTTTGTCCTTTTTTATAGCTGCAAAGTATTCCATCATGTATATGTACTACATTTTAAAAATCCAGTCCTCTTGTTGCAGCATGGTTGCTTCCAGGTTCTTGCTATTGTGAACAATTCTGCGATAAACATACGTGTGCAGGTAACTTTTTCATAGAGTGATTTGAGTTCTTCAGGGTATATTCCCAGTAGGGGGATTGCGGGGTAATATGGGAGGTTGATATTTAGAACTTTTAGGAATCGCCACACTGCTTTCCACAGAGATTGCACTAATTGACACTCCCTCCAACAGGGTAGAAGCGTTCCCTTTTCGCCATAGCCTCTCCAGCAACTGTTATTTTTTGAGTTATTGATAATTGCCATTCTGAATGGAGTTAGGTGGTATCTCAATGTGGTTTTGATTTGCATCTTCCTGATGATTAGTGAGGTTGAACATTTCTTCATGTGTCTGTTGGCTGCTCAGATGTCTTCCTTTGTGAAGTGTCTGTTCATATCTTTTGCCCATTTAATAATGGGGTTGCTTGTTTTTTTCTTTTTAGCATGTCTGAGTTCCTTATAGATCCAAGATGTTAAGACTTTGTCGGACCTGGAGTTGGCAAATACTTTTCCCCAGTCTGTAGGCTGTCTTCCTGCTCTCTTGATGGTTTCTTTGGCTTTGAAGAAGCTTGTCAGTTTAATGAAGTCTCACTTGTCTATCTTATCTCTTATGGTCTGTGGGTTTTGGGTTTTGTTCAGGAATTGGATGCCAGTTCCAATTTCCAGGAGGCTATGTCCTTCATTTTCTAAGGTTCTTATGGTTTGAGGTTTTACATTTAGGTCTCTGATCCATTTATAGTTAATTTTTGTGTATGGGGATAGACAGGGGTCCTGTTTCAATCTTCTGCATGTGGTCAGCCAGTTTTCCTAGCACCATTTACTGAATAGGTTCTCCGCTCTCCAGTGGTAGGTGGTGGAGGCTTTGTCGAAGATGAGTTGGTTGAGAAATTGAGGTTTTGCTTCTGGAATCTCAATTCTATTCCATTGATCTATATGCCTGTTCCTATACCAATACCAAGCTGTTTTGATGATTGTAGCTTTATAGTAAAGTTTGAAGTCTGGTAATGTGATACCACCTGCTTTGTTTATTTTTTTGTTGAGGATCGTTCTGGCTATTCTTGATCGTTTGTGTTTCCATATGAACTGCTGTGTTGTTTTTTTCTAGGTCTGAGAAGAATGTTGCTGGTAATTTGATGGATATTGCATTGAATCTGTAGATTGCCTTAGGTAAGATGGACATCTTCACAATGTTGACTCTTCCAATCCATGAGCATGGGATATTTTTCCACTTGTTTGTGTCATCTTTGATTTCTTTGAGCAGTGTTTTGTAGTTTTCATTGTAAAGGTCTTTCACGTCTTTGGTTAGGAAGATGCCAAGGTATTTCATTTTTTTTGTGGCTATTGTGAATGGAATTGTGCTTTTTATTTGGGTTTCTGTATATTATTGGTGTAAAGAAATGCGATTGTCTTTTGCACATTTATTTTATATACTGAGACTTTTCCAAAGGCCTTTATCAGTGTAAGAAGGTTTATGACAGATTCTCTTGGGTTTTCAAGGTACACAATCATGTAATCTGCAAATAGAGATAATTTGACTTCTTCTTTTCCTATTTGTATGGCCCTGATTGCCTTCTCTTCTCTGATTGCTCTAGCCAGGACTTCCAATACTATATTGAACAGGAGGGGTGAGAATGGGCATCCTTGTCTTGTTCCAGTTTTCAGGGGAAATGGTTCCAGTTTTTGTCCGTTTAGGAATATGCTGGCTGTGGGTTTCTCGTAGATGGCTTTCATTATTTTGAGGTATGTTCCCTGTATGCCTAGATGTTCGAGGGTTTTTATTAAGAAGCTGTGCTAGATTTTATCAAAAGCTTTTTCTCCATCTAATGATATAATCATGTGGTTTTTGTTTTGGCATCTGTTGATGTATTAAATTACATTTATGGTTTTACGAATGTTGAATCAGCCTTGCATCCCAGGGATGAAGCCTACTTGGTCATGATGAATGATTTTTGAGATGAGTTGTGGAATCCGGTTTGCTAGGATCTTGTTGAGAATTTTAGCATCTATGTTCATCAAAGATATTGGCCTGTAGTTCTCTTTCTTTGTTGGGTCTTTACCTGGCTTGGGTATCAATGTGATGTTAGCTTTGTAAAATGATTTGGGGAGAGTTCCATCTTTCTCAATCGCCTGGAATACCTTCAGTAGGATTGGTATCAGCCCCTCCTTAAATGTCTTGTAGAATTCTGCTGGAGAGCCATCTCTTCCAGGGCTATTTTTGTTTGTTTTTGTTTTTTTGAGTTGGAGTCTCACTCTGTTGCCCAGACTGGAGTGTAGTGGCCGCTCCAGGACACCACAGCCTCGACCTAATGGGCTCCGGCGATCCTTCCGCCTCAGCCTTCCAAGTAGCCGGAATTATAGGCATGTGCTACCACACCCGGTTGATTTTTTGATTTATTGTAGAGATGAGGTCTCGCCGCCCAGGCGGGTCTCAAACCCGTGGACTCAGGAAATCCACTCACCTCAGCCTCCCAAAGGTGCGGGATTACAGGCTGAGCCACCGAGCCTGGTAGGGCTATTTTTTGTAGGTAGTTTTCTTATTATGTAGTCAATTTCATTGATTGTTATTGGTCTATTTAGGGTCTCAATTTCTTCTTGTTTCAACCTAGGCAGGTTGTGTGATGACAAGAAAGTTCTCCATTTCCTTAAGGTTTTCAAGTTTGTTTCCAAAGAAGTGTACATAGTAGTCTCTAGTGATCTTTTGTATTTCTTCATGGTCAGATGTGACTTCATCTTTTGTGTTTCTGATTGTGCTTATTTGGGTTTTTCCTCTCTTTTTCTTAGTCAGTCTAGCTAAGAGACCATTGATCTTGTTTATCCTTTCAAAGAACCAGTTTTTTGTTTCATTGATTTTTTGTATTATCTTTTTATCTTCTATGTCCTGGATTTGGGCTTTTATTTTGGTGATCTGGGTTCTTCTGCTGAAATTAGGGTTTTTGTGGTCTTGTTTTTCCAGCTTCCTTAGGTGGCTTGTTAGGCTGTTAATTTGTGATCCTTCCATTTTTATCATGTGCGTTTGTAGGGATATAAATTCCCCTCTTACTACAGATTTCATGTCTTCCCATAGGTTTTGGTAAGATGTTTTCTTCATTTTCACTTGTTTCCAGGTATCTTTTGATCTCTGTTTTGATTTCGTCATTGACCCAGGAGTTGTTTAGCATCATGCTGTTTAGTGTCCATGTCTTTGTGGGTTTGGGGGGGACCTTGTTGTTGTTCATGCTTATTTTTATTCCACTGTGATCCGAGAAGGTGCATGGTCCAATTTCAGTCCTTTTAAATTTGCTTATGCTTGATTTATGGCCAAGTATGTGGTCGATCTTAGAATACATTCCATGTGGTGATGAGTAATATGTGTATTCTGTGGTCTTTGGAAGGAGTGTTTTGTAGGTATCAATTAAGTGCATTTGGTCAAGAGTCACATTGAGGTTCTGGATCTCATTGGTGATTTTTTATCCTGATGATCTGTCTAGGATTGTGAGTGGGGTATTAAAGTACCCAGTTATGATGGTGTTAGAGTCAATAACTTTCTTTAGTAGTTTTCCTAGAAGTTGCTTTGTGAAAGTTGGCGCACCTATGTTGGGTGCATATATGGTTAGGATAGATATTTCTTGTTGATGGAGTGTACCTTTTATCATTATGTAGTGGCCCTCTGTATCTTTTTAAATTTTTGATAGCTTAAATGGTATTTTGTCTGAAATTAGAATCACGGCTCCTCCTTTCTTTTGTGTTCCATTTGCCTGAAAATTTGTTTCCCATCCTCGAACTTTGAGTCTGTGCATGTCCTTTCTAGTGAGATGGGTCTCTTGAAGGCAGTATATTGTTGTCTGGTGATATTTTATCCATTTTGCCATTCTATTTCTTTGGGTGCTGCCAATTCTGACTGGATCCTGGCTCCAGAGCCACTTCCTGGAGGTCTTGTGGGAGAAGACAGACATGCAAGAGTGGATTGAGGAGCTGGAGCATTGCTGCATCCAGTTCTCTGGAGAGGCTGACACTGTCTGTGAGCTGGGATGTTAGAGTCATGGTACAATGGTTCCCTGGGAGTGGAGGGACCAGCCTCTGAGTCTATCATCCTGCAGGTGACTTCAAATCCCTGTACCAGATCCAGAGGGCAGTGCTGAGAAGCAACAGTGAGAGAAGGAAGAATACATCACTTATCTGGCCCAGGACAAGAAAGAGATGAAGGTAGGGTCCTGGACCTGTCTTCGGGCCAGGCAATTGGTGGGTGGGCACTGAGCATCTCTCTCTTCAGGGCAAGCTGCTGGAACTGCAGAATTGGTGTTAAAACTTGAGAATGGTTGTGAAAAGTGGCATAGCAAGTTGCTGGCAACTGCCCAGAGCACTACTGAGGAGTCTACTCAAGGGCTTGCAGCCCCCCATGAGCTGGGAGTTGTTGATGTGCAGCAGGCTGGTGAGTAGCCCCCTCAGAGAAGGTGGCCTTTCTCCATTCACAGTTGTCTTCAGAGTTTTCTCCATTCACAGTTGTCTGCACAGTTGTCACAGATGCTGGCCTTTTTCCATTCACAGTTGTCTGCAGGGTGAGCCTCACTGATGATGGGAAGACTGCCCAAGGAGAGATGGGGAGGGCTCTCCCCCAGAGAGTCTTATGGAACAGCAGATCATTCTGCTGCTGCATGAAATCTAGAACCACCAGGAGTGCCTAGGCTTTGGCAACAACTTCTGGATCTCTGTTTTCTTCTGGACTGACGAGAATGATGAGGTGAAGAATATGGTCTAGAGGCCAGAGAAGTGGGGCAGGGGCTTTACTTCCACCCTGTTTCTTCCCCTGTCATTGTATCCTTGTCACCACTCTCTCCCACCCTGCCACCTTGTTCCTGCCACTCCTTCCCTGCGATTCCTCCCCCCTCACCCTTTATCTTTAGAGTTGCAAGATAAGCCCATCCCTAGCAGGGAGACAAATCCTTACAGACATTTTGACAACTAGATCAGGGCTCAATCTCAATGTGGGGTTTCCTTTCTTCCAGAAAACCATATAGCCAGAGGCTCATATATCTAGTACTTTGGTGGCTGCCCTTCAGGAGTAGCAGGGACACCCCTGTTGCCTCTTCACCAGACCAAGCAGGCCTTCCTTCAGATGGCTCCCATCTCTTACTCAGACACTTGGGGCAGGACAATGGGGCAACATTCTCTCGCGGTGACAGTTAGGCTAACTGTTGGCCTGGCTAGAGCACAGGTTGCTGGGCTGGGCTCCCTGACTTGTGTGTACATATTGTATTTGTGCAACATTATGGCTATTCTGGGGGTTTGGCCCCTCCCTGTATAATAGCTGCAGTTGGAACTCGCCAATTTGAAGGTTCTAATAATAATATGGGGGCTTGGAAAGTTTTTTATTGATAGCACAAGGCAAAGGAACAACGTGGGGATATGGTAGTGACACCGTAGTGACGTGGCTCCAGTTCATTTTGTTTGTTTCATTAAGTTACCAACATAATTCTTCTCAGACCTGGAAATGACAATACAGAAATTAATATGGAAACATAAATGACAATGAATAGCCCAAACAATTCTTAGCAAAGCAGGAGGTATCACACTTTCAGACTTCAAACTTTACTGTAAGCCTACAGTAATCAAAACAGCCTGGTATTATACAAGTACAGGCACACAGACCAATGGAACAGGATAGAGATTCAGGAAGCAAATCTTCAATTCCTCAACCAACTCATCTTTGACAAAGCCTCCAACAACAACTACTGGGGAGAGGTGAACCTATTCAGTACATGGTGCTGGGAAAACTGGCTGACCACATGCAGAAGACTGAAACAGGACCCCTGCCTATCACCATACACAAAAATTAACTCTTCAGTGGATCAATGACCTAAATGTAGAACCTCAAACTATAAGAATCTTAGAAAATGCAGGAGACACTTATGGAAATTGGAACTGGCAACCGATTCCTATTCAAAACCCTAAAGGCCAATCAATACCTTAAGGGATAAGATAGACAAGTGGGACCTCATGAAACTAATGAGCTTCTGCTAAGCAAAAGAAACCATCAAGAGAGAAGGAAGATAGCCCACAGATTGGGAAAAAAATATTTGCCAACCGTATATCTAACAAAGGCTAACATCTAGGATCTACAAGGAACTCAAATGCACTGAAAGGAAAAAAAATAGTTCATTTAAAAAGTGGGCAAAAGACTTAAACAGACACTTCTCAAAAGAAGATATATGGACAGCCAACAGACACATGAAAAAGTGCTCAGCCTCACTTACCAGCTGAGAAATGAAAATCAAAACCACACTGAGATACCACCTAACCCCAGTAAGAATGGCCATCAATAATAAAACAGACAACAACAGATGCTGGCAAGGATGTGAAGAAAAAGGAATGCTTCTAAACTGCTGGTGGAAATGCAAACTAGGCAACCTCTTTGGAAGGCAGTGTGGCGATTTCTGAAAGAACTAGAAACTGACCTTCCATAAGACCCAACAATTCCCCTATTGGGAATATACCAGGAAGAACTCAAATCATTCTACAAAAAAGATACCTGCACACATATGTTTGTTGCAGCTCTATTCACAATAGCATAAACATGGAACCCACCATGTTGCTCATCGAAGCTGGACTGGATAAAAATTGTGGTACATATATACCACAGAATATTATGCAGCCATAAAGAAGGACAAATATATTGACTTCGCAGCAACTTGGATGGTTTTGGTATTGATCATATTCAGTGATCTATCACAGAAGCAAAGAACAGAATATCATATGTTCTCACTCATAAGTGGACCTTGAACAATTACAATACTGTAAGAAAGCAATTGTCAGTGAGGGGAGACTGTACAGGGCGGGAGGGGGAGCCAGATTGGCAGTTGAGGGAAAGTGCTAGGGGAGGGAGGGGCATACCTCATCAACAAGTGTAGCTGTATAATCAATGTTTGTATACCTAACCCTGAATTGTACCCCACATCTTTATAATAAAAGTTTTTAATCAAGAAGGGATGCTGAATTTTTTCAAATGCTTTTTCTGTGTCTAATAATATAATCATGTGCTTCTTGATTTTGCTTTTGCTAATGTTCTGTACATTAGGTTGATGGTGTTGTGAATGTCGAACCAGCCTTACATTCCAGGAATGAAACCACCTGGTCACGGTGAATGATCTGTGAGATGTGTTGTTGGTTCCAATTTGCTAGAATCTTGTTAAGAATGTTTGCATCTATGTTCATCAAGAAGATTGGCTGGTAATTCTCTTTCCTTTTTGGGTCTTTGCCAGGTTTGGGTATCAGCATGGTGTTAGCTTCATTATATGAGTTGGGGAAAGTTCCATCATTCTTGATTGCCTGGAATACTTTCAATAAGATTGGTATCAGCTCCTCTTTGTATGTCTCATCGAATTCAGCTGGGAAGCTATCTGGTCTGTAGCTTTTTTGGTGGGGAGATTTCTTTGGGTTCATTTCCTAAATTGTTATTGGTTTGTTTAGAGTTTCAATTTCTTTTTGTTTCAACCTCAGGAGGTTGTGTGTTATCATCCATTTTCTTTAGGTTTTCTAGTTTATTTGCATACAGGTGTTCATAGTAATATCTGATAACCCTTCACACATTTCTTCAGGGTCAATTGTGACTCCACCTTTTGTGTTTCTACTTGTGTTTATTTGGTCTTTCTCTTTCTTTTTTTTTTTTTAGTCAATATGGTCAGGGGGTCTGTTAATTTATTCTTTCAAAGAATGATTTTTTTTTGTTGTTGATCCTTTCTATGTAATTTTTATCTTCTATATAGTGCAATTGTGATTTTTTCTTGGTGATCTGGATTCTGTTGCTGAAGTTAGGATTTACATGGTCCGGCCTTTCCAGCTCCTTAAGATGTGATGTTAGGCTCTTTACCTGTGATATTTCTGTTATCTTAACACTGCTCCATGGCACCCCAGTAATTGTGATAAGATATGTTTATGTTTTCATTTGCTTTCAGAAATCTTTGTATTTGTCTGAATATCCATGTAGACCCAGAAGTCATTCAGCAGTATGTTTTTTATTGTTCATGTCTTTGTGTGTTCTGGGGGATCTTGGTAGCAATGCTTATTTTTATTCCACTGTGATCTGAGGAAATGCATAATATTATTTTGATCTTTTGAAATGTGTTCACTCTTAATTTATGTCTGAAAATGTGATCAATCTTAGAGTGTGTTCCATGTGCTGAGTAGAATGCATATTCTGTAGATGTTGGGTGAAGTTTTTTATGGATGCCTGTTAACATATCCATTTGACCAAGTGTCAAGTTGAGGTTCTGGATCTCCTTCTTGGTTTTCTGCTTTATGATCTATCTAAAGCTGTTAGTGAGATATTTAGGTTTCCCACTATGACTGTGTGAATGTCAATGTCCTCTCTTAGCCTACTCAGTACTTGTTTTATAAAACCTGGTGCTCCTTGTTAGGTGCATACATGTTTAGGAAGAATATTTCTTGTTGGTGGATTAACCTTTTACCATTATGTAGAGTCCTTCCATGTCCATTTTAAATTTGGATGGTTTGAACACTGTATTGTCTGCTATCAAAATAGTTATACTTGCTCTGTTCTATTTTTCATTTACTTAAAAGATCATTTTCCAGTCACCAAATTTCAGCCTATGGTGCCTTATTCAGTGAGATGAGTTTCCTGGAGGCAGCAGGCTGTTGGATCATACTTCTTCATACAGTTTGCCACTCTGTCATTCAGTGACTTATTTATGCAATTCACACTCAATTTCATTGTTAAAATGCAAGAGTTGATCCCTGTGACAGGGCTCTTAAGGGACTGCTTTGTTTCCTTTTAACCTTTGTATTATATATTTGTGTATTTTCATGTTTGTGTGTTGTATTCTCTGCTAACTCTGTGCTTGCCTGAACGTTCATGAAGGGTATGACCATTACTTTTTGTGTGTTCTGTGTTCCATAGCTTCTTAAGCATCTCCTGTAGGACTGGTCTGAGGGAATATATTCTCCTAGGGATTAAAGTTGTGACCCAAAGAAACCGTGCCAGACCCAGGTCCAGTCTCTGCTCGCCGCTTGAAAGTCAAACTTGAGAGAAAAGAGTTGGTGGAAAGAACCGTATGTTTTCTTTGACAGTATCCTAACACTCCTAGTCAATGTCGTACTGGAAGTCCTCACCAGAGGAATCAAGCAAGAGGAATAAGTAAGGAAAGAGGAAGTTAAATGTTTTATCCACAGATAATATGACTCCATACCTAGATAACCCTAAAGATTCTTCCATCAAAAAACTTCTAGCACTGATAGCCAGCTTCATTAAAGTCTTGAGATACGGAATCAATGCTCAATAGTCAATTGCATGTCTATACACCAACCAAAAATAGCCTGGAAACCGTATCCAAAACACAATCCCATTCACAATGCCCACATACACTAAATAAGTAACTGCAAAGCCTCTGAACACATCTAACTATAGAGCTGAGAGATATCCACACAAAAATCTACAAACGCTGCTGAAAGAAATCAAAGGTGACACAAATAAAAAAGAAAATTCCCATGGTGATGGTTTGGAAGAATCGATATTCTTAAGATGTCCACAATACCCAGACCCATCGACAAATTTAAGGCTATCCCTATCAAACGATCAGCATCATTTTTCACAGACTTAGAAAAAGATAATATTAAATTGTCATGGAAGCTAAAAACAGCCCAGATAAACAAAGCAATCCTAAGCAAAGAGAGAACGGTCTGAGGCATCACACTGCTAGGCTTCCAACATTACTACAAGGATACAGCGATGTAGACAGCATGGTACTGGTACAAGAAACAGACACACAAACTGATGGACCAGAACAGGGAAACCAGAAATAAAACTGCTGGCCTAAAACCAAAACTTCCCTGACAAAGCTGAAAACATAACATAATCCTAAAAAAGCAGCACAGGGAATGGACACCCTCTTCAATAAATGGTCCTGGGAAAACTGGCTATCCATATGTCGGAGAATGAAGCTGAATCCCTACCGATCACCATGAACGGAGGAGCTCAGACTACAAAAATCTTACAGGAAAACCTAGGAACCACTCTTCTGGACATGGGCTTAGGCAAGGAGTTCATGACCAAGTCCTCAAACGCAAAGGCAGTGAAAACTAATAAGGACCTTATCAAGTTACGAAGCTTCTGCACAGCAAAAAGAAATCCTGAAGGGAGTAAACAGGCAACTCACAGAATGAGAAAAATTACTGAAAAATTATGCACCTGATGAAGGCCTAGAATCCAGAGTCTATAAGGAACTAAAGCAAATCAACAGAAAGAAAGAAAATCACCCTAGAAAAAGTGGCCAATGATATGGACACCTTCCAAAGGATGACATCCAATTGACCAACAGACGTATCACAAAATGCTCAATCTCATTAATTAGCAGAGACATGCAATTCAAACCACAATGGGATATCATCTCATACCAGTCAGAATGGCTACTATGGAAACGTCAAAATTCCACAGATGTTGGAGAGGCTGTGAAAAAAAGGGAATGTTTGCATACTGTTGGTGGAGATGTAAGCTAGTTCAACCCCTTTGAAAAGCAGCTGGGAGATTCTCAAAGACTACAACTAGAACTACCAGTACACTCAGAAATCCCACTCCTGAGAGTATGCCCAAAGTATCATAAATTAATCTTCCAAAAAGAGAGCTGTACTCATGTGTTTCCTTCAGCACTATTCACAAGAGCAACAATTGGAAACAACACAAGTGTCTCTCAACAGCAGAATGCGTGAAGAAAATGGGTATGAAGAAAACGGGGTATATGTAAACCATGGAATACTAAACAGCCACAACAAAGAGAAATAATGGCATTTGCAACAATATGGATGCAACTGGGGAAACCATCCTAAGCAAACTATCACAGACACTGAAAACTGAACAACACATCTTTTCACTCATAAGTGTCTGCTAAACACTGGGCACACAGGGACATGAGGAGGGGAGCAGCAGACACTGGGGACAACTAATGGGGGAGGGGAGAAGAAGGCTGGAAAAACCATCCATTGGGAGCCATGCTCAACACCTGGTGGGCAAACTCATTGGAAGCCCAAACCTCACCATCATGCAACACACCAGAAAAGAAACCTACCTGTGTATCCCTTGGCAGTAAACTAAAATAAACTATACATTAAAAAATAAACAAATGATGACAGTAGCAAGGATTAAAAAACAAAATAAAGAGCCAGCAACCTGAGGAGTTGGCACACTAAAGTCACAGAGACAATCATGAACTTCCAGGCTTAGAAGGGTTTCTAGAAAGAAACAGGGTATAAGACAAAAAACTTGTCCCATGCTGAATGGTACGGGTTACAGGTATTTGAAAGAGTTAGTCTGCATTTCCATACATAAAGGACAACAGCAACAGAAAAGTACAGTTACGATCATCATGGCTAGAGCCACAGGGAAACTTTTCCACCAAGATGAACCTGACCTGAACCATGATGATAGCCATTAACTTGGGGACATACTAGGGCCAGACACAGCATTAACCTGCTCGTGGATGTCCTGGTGGGAAAAACATAGATACATCCAGAACTATATAGGATAGCCACACAACACTCAGTTCAGAGTAAAACAAAAGTCTCACATGGCAAATCTAAGGACATCAAGGGACTATCGATTTTTGGAGTTCTTCCCTCATACTGTTTCTATCAGAAGTGCTGAAAGAGATGCTTTCAGATACCTTTAATGGCTTCCCGGATGTCATTGCTAATGGTCTCTACATGCCTTGAACAAAAGTAGACACAGGTGATTAATGATCCCAAAGGAAGGTTCACTATTACTCTTCTTTGAAGGAAGCATGGACAGTTTGGAGTTAAGCCATGAATGAATTCAGGTTTCATTCTAATGCATAGAAGTAAGAAGAACTCACAACATATGGACAGAAGAATGTAATAATAAGAGGAGTATAGTTTCTCCATGAAACTTTTTCTTCCTTCTTCAGTCTCTACCTAACACAAATCATACTAGACACAATGTTTTTTTTGTGTGTGTTTCCCCAACCCAGTTTCTGCCAACAGTGCCGCTACTGGATGGCCACTGCATTTAACCATACTCCATGTTTTCACTACAGCCACCACTACACTGACTTCAGGATGTGTGACATCCCCCTCTCCTTGGCTGCACTTCAGGACACATGACAAAGCTGATCAAAAGCTTGCTGCAAGACACAGTGCAAAAGTCAGCTTCTCCTGATGCTTCAGTTTGGGCAGGGGACACAATTTGAACACAACAATTGTTCTGTGTTCACATACTCTGACAGTAAAACCTGGCCAACCACATGCTCTCACTGCAAGATCTCCACAGTCTCTGGGAGGTGGGCAGCTTAATCCTGTGCTGATTAAACAGACAGTTATGCTCAGAGAATCACAATCACTGACCCAAGGTCACACAGCCAGCAAGCAGAGGCTCTGGAGTCTCTCCAAGCCTATTGGACTGCAGAAGTCAGTTCTTTTTGCCTGGCCGTGGAGTGTTCTCTAGGAGTGTTTTCTAAGTGTGTTTTCTAGGAGTGTTCTCCAAGAACACTTCTGTGAATACCTGCCATCCCCTGGCCTGCATGATGCCCCAGGACAGCTCCTGTTCTCCTGCACTTTTTTCGGGCATAAGACCTGGGAGTGGCATCACTCAGCGCAAGCTTAAAGCCGTGGGCAGAGGGGACACAAAGCTGCTCAACTCCTCGTTCTCCCATTTCCTGTGCAGAAGTGGGTGGGGCCAGGCTTGGCTACAAGCACCAAGGAACCACGCTCCAGGGGAGAGACCTGTGCCGCCAGGGACAGTGGGGGACAGCAGGGTCAAGGGCTCAAAACAGCTACTTGCCAGCAGGAGAGAAGTGCTCAGGGTACTGAGGCCCTGGCAGCTCCTCCTGGGGAAGAAAGAGATCACTCTTCCAGTTTTCATGGCAAGACACCTGGGAGAGCCCCCAAGGACATCAGTAGACACTCTCATCAGTGTCTGCAGTATTTGGAGAACCATGGAGGAGGTGAGACAAAAGTGGCACAAGCACTAGAAAGTAACAAGATACACAAGCTCAAAGACTGTTCTGAGCAAGGGAAAAAGTATCTTGAGAGGGCCTTTAACCCCAGTCTACTTCTATGTGCTTACACTCTACTTCAATCATCCAAGTGCACTTTCAGAGGCCAAGGTGTTAGGATTGCAGGAGTTTGAGACCAGCCTAAGCACCGTGGCAAAATGGCTTCTCTAAGGAAAAAAAGAAATATGTTCATATATATAAATATATATGTAAATACTTGTGTGTGTGTATATATATATACATATATATATACACACATACATATATGTGTGTATATATCTGTGTGCATAGGAAAGTAACTAAATATGTATTATATAATAATTCCATTAAATGCATATTATAACTAATTTTATTATTTATACATTTTTAATACTTATTCAGACATATATAAATACCAGAATTTAGTTTAAGTGTATATATTTTTACATGCTTAAACTTCAGCCACATTCACAATTCCCTCCATAAGAGTAGATGACATTTCATGCAATACACCTATCAAGATACTTTTCCCCTTGTTCAGAACTGTCTTTGACCTTGTGTATCTTGTTACTTTCTAGTGCTTCTTCAAACTGTTTTCTCACCTCTTCCACAGTGGCAAAACTTTCCCCTGTTTGAGGACTTTCTTCATCTGGGGCATCAAAAGAGGTTCCTTGGGTAAAATCAAGTAAATAGGGAGGGTAAGACACAGAGTTCATGTCCTTTGGGTCAACATTGCTAATCACGTGCTTGTGATAAAATACTGAGATCACTGAATGAAAACTTTTCACGGTCCAGTATGAAAACAAAGACCTGAGAACTTCTCCTAGTCCTCCAGGCTGCTAAACTCTAACTGGATCATTTTAAGCAGAAGAAATTTCCTGCTTTCAGGTCTTCACATTGGGAACTCCAAGACCATGGTGCTAGGAAATTTGGAGCGAGGCAACAGCTAATGCTGTGCTTCACAGCTGGCGCCTTATACGTATCCTCACAAGATACAGAGACAAACAAGCTGTCTTTGGGTTCCCTTCTGAGGACACTCATCTCATTCATGGAGACCGTTCACACGCAGACCACAGCAGGAATGTAGTGGTGCCACAGAAGCAGCCCAGCTTTGAAACCAGCCCCAAGCATACTGCCTACAATGACCAAACACAAGAATCTAGAATTTTCCAGCTTCCCTGAGCCTGTTCTTACTCAGGGGTTCAGTAGCATTAACCGGGTTCACACATGGGTTGCCCATGGCCTCTGAAATGGGCTTGACCAGTGCACAGCTCTCAATACTCTCTTGCTCCCTTCATGTATTTTCTTCTGTTGGTTTGCTTTTGTTTTTAGTTCCTTAGGGGGGTTTGGAGTTGGAGCTTCACTCCATCACTCAGGCTGGAGTGCAATAGCATGCTCACGGACAGGCCAGCATCACCTTGCTGGGCTCAGGTAATTTTTCTGCATCACACTTCCAGGTACCCAAAACTACAGGAATGCGCTACTAACATGGCAATTTTTTTTTTAATTGAAAAGATGAGGTCTCTCTAGGTTGCCCAGGCTGTTCTTGAACTGCAAGCTCAGGCAATCCGCTCACCTTAGCCCCCAAGGTACTGGGATTACAGGCTTGAACCACCTCACCTGGCCTCGCCCTTTCTGTACTTTCAGCTGAGGAAGATACCACTAACCGCCCTCCCTCAAGTGTTTGTGTATTGCTTCCCACCGTATTTCCAGCTGTGGTCTGATCCTGTATCCTGCTCCTAGGCTTTGGCAATTTTGATATCTATTTGAACATGGAGAGAAAGGAAGAAGGGCAATTTCAGCACCTGTAACATGTTCAAAGGCACATACAACACTCTGCTATAGTGTAAGTATGATAAAAATCACACAAAAACAGGAATGCTCTGTGACCTCCCTGAGCCAATACCTCCAGTCCTCCTGTTGATAGCTGGGCAGCAGAGGATGGCATACACATGTGTACACCTACATCAACCTACTTAATCCTATGGAAAGTGAGAAACAGGGAGGGATCACAGGCTGAAACCTAGCACCATTTACGAGGTTGAGTAGGAGGAAAGATCACATGCTGGTAGTTTATTAACAAGTAGATGACTAAGACTATCACTGAAAAAAAGAAAAAGAGAAAAAATTACAACATGAAGAATTACAACCCAGTAGTAGTACCACTGTCGGGCAACAATGACGAGTTGGGACTCAGCAGAAGGTTCCAACTTGCCACCTAAGGAGAAGTGGCCTGCTGAGTGGAGATTCAGCTGTAGCCTCACTTCACCCCATCACAATTAGTTCTGTGCTCTAAGCAGATGTGTGCAGGCAACAGTGACTCCATCTTGGAAGCTAATCAATCATTTGACTTCTCTTCAGTGCTAGTTCCACACTGTCTTCCAATTTCCACCATATTCACATCTCTAGTTTAAGAAGGCAAACTTCTGTTTTTGGATCAACTATCCTTGGCAATCTTCCACAACTTATAGGCTATGAAGCTCTTCGTGTCCTTGCCTGTTCTGCATGATTGCCTGTCATTGTCTTGCTGAATCACGTACCAGTTCCCTAAGGTATATACGTTCTGGGTCTGTGAAGTTCAGTGCAGAGATCTACTTGCCTTGCAGCTGCCCATGTCTATACTTCTGTCTTTAGGTTCATTGTATACATCGCCCCAAAATGAGAGCACAAATAAGGGAGCATCATGAATGTACTTCTATCAGCTACGGGGCCTTTGCATGACAGTTAAAAGGTCCTGGATACATATGAGCAAAGAAGCCAGGCCCAGTCAGATAACTGGCATGTGTGCGTGCACACACACACACACACACACGAGTTCACCCACATACACTTGAATATTCATGGTCACAAACCTGATCTGCACACATGTGTAAAATACAGGGATCAGAGGTCATTGGCTCTAGGCCCTGCTGATTGGCCAGTGCTCTATTGCAATGCGATCCATCACCTTGTGATGTCAGGGTGCCTGAAAACCAACTGCCAGTGCGCGTGGAGGAGTTGGGAGACACACAGTGCTATTTGAGTGGCTCAGTGAACAGGACACTTTTCTTGGTGAGAAGCGCTTATCCGCACCTCTGACTGATTACTTTCTGGTGAGTGTGGCCTCTCCCTTCCCTTCTGTGGCTTGAGGACATTCAGTCCCGGGTGGGTGGCAGTGACCTCCCTTGGTTGCCAACGCTCACCCCTGAGCAATCACTGAGCAGCTACTCTGTGCTGACCACATGTGCAGTCATCTCAGTCACATTCACGGCAACTCTCTGGGAGTGGGAGGTGTGAATGTGCCCATGTGACAGGTAAGATGTCTCAGGTCCAAAGGAAGGTCACTAACGAAAGGACCCAGGGTGACCCTGGGATGTGTTCTCAGCTCTGTCCTGTCCCAAGCTGAACTCAGACCCTGACCTCCGCAGTGTCCCTGCCTTCAGTTAAAATCTGGCCATAATGCCAGATCCAGATAGGCAAGAGCCTATCCTGGAAGAGCCACCATGACAGGGCCCTGTGGGTCGGGTGCAGGGTCATCCTTGTTCCACATCTGTGCCCACAAGAGGTTATTCTAAAAGGTGGCTTCATGAACTCAGTCTGCTGTTGCAGGCACTCAGGCCTACTGGGGGGCCCCCCACACGGGTGGCATCCCTTATCCAGATGTGGGGTGAGAGGCCTCAGTCCTGGGGCAGTAGGGGACAATGACTGAGCCCCTTAGGAATGGCCTGTGGGTGACAGCATCCCTCGTGAGTCTGGGACCTGGAAACAGCCAGTCTCTTTCCACGGCTAGCCTCTATCCCCTCCTCTAGAGGCAGTCCACCCTCTGCCCTAAGTGTTCCCAAAAGGAATGAATGTCATGGGAGGTCTCCCGAAACAAGTCCCCAGGCTCGCATTTTCCTTCCAGGTGACGGGGACAAATGAAGCCCCTTCCTGTACTGACAGTTCAGAACTCTGGACCCGCTAATCCTCCACCTGAGACCTGGTCTCCATAAGCACAGGGGCTGCTTTGGAGGCAACACATCCTCCTTTCCCCACAACAAACACACACAGACTCAGTAGGTGGGATCTCTAAGTGGACCCACTGGCCACAGTGAGTTACAACTTATGTAGAACCGGCTAGTCATTGGGTTTCTTGTTTCCCACAGGAAACTGGGCAGCTTCATACCTTCTGAAAAGCCGAGGAAGATTTGTTCCATAAAGACCTCGGGTCGCTGAGACTTGGCGTCCAGGTGCTGGAAGAGCCCATCACGAGACCTTTCCCATTGGCAGGTGGATGCCATAGTTCCTGCTGGTCAGGTGTGTCCTTGTCTCAAAGGTTTGGGGCTCAATGAGGGTCTTGCTGTCCAGATGCCCCCAGGCACCACCGCCAAAATCTTTCCACAGCCTAGGAAGAAAGTAAAAGAGAGGACAAAGGTCAAATCACAGCAGAGCAGCAGGAGAGAAGAACACAGTACCGAGGCCAGACCAAATGGGGTGTAGGGAATCACTGGATCAAAGACAGGGTCAAGTGTAGGTTCAAGGAGAGGCAGAGGAACACTGGAGGGATAGATCCATTGAGAGCCATGGCTGGCAAGGAGACTAGACCCTAGCTCACCATAAGTGCACTGGCAGTGCTCAGCCCACGGTCCCTGGACCCCACCTGAGGACACACTCACACACTGTGGATGGATGTAGGGGCACAGCCCCATACTTCTGGGAGAAATCTCAGCACAGGATGCTCTCAGCTCCCACAGAGTGAGAAGCCTCAAGGCCAGAAGGGAATCCTCTTGGTGCAGGCAAAGAACCCCTTTGGCCCAGCAAAGCCCTTGCCATCTCTGAGCGCCCTCTGGGTGATGGGCGCAGGGAAGCCCCGTCCTCCTTTCCCGGTGGCTTCTAAGTGGAGACTGGGAAAATGAGGACAGTGGGCCTTCCCAGGGCACACTTGAGGGAGACAGCTTCTGGCCTGCGTCCTCAGCTCCCTTTTGGTTGCCTTACAGCAAGATGAAGCTTCCCTGCATCAGCGTCCCGGGGGAAAAGGTAAGAGGCTGTCCCTGTGACAAAGCAGGTTGATCCAGGGACTGGCGATGTGGCCTGTGGCCCTGAGGCAGAAAACAGCAGTCCGTGAGCAGAGGTGAATGTGAGTGTGAACAACATACCACTCTTGGGGAAGGTGGGCACGGATCTTGCAGGACTCCACACCGAGAATCTGTGCCTACAAGAATTTTTTTTTCCAATCCCACCACGAATGACTGCAGTCTTACCTCAGGAGTCAATGTCTGGTGGTGCCAGGAACTCACTTGGACTCTGGGGCCGGCTGATGACTGGATGTCTGTGTCCTGGTGTCATCAGGCCAGGACACTGTGGCCCCTTTGGTCAGAGGCTCCATCACCAGGGTCTGTCCGTCCCTGACTCCTTCTAGGTCTGTTCCAGCTGGGGCCTGAGTGAATGATCCAGGACCAAGGGTCACTCCTGGAAGCCCCTGGCTCCTCTCAATTGTGTCTCCTTTACAGCAACCACATCCAAACAGAGCAGAGACATGGCAAAAACTATTGACAGATTGGGACGAGTGTACAAACAGCAAAAAGGTAACACGAGAATCTCTGCCACCACTCTTGGCAGAGTTAGGGGATAGGAGCCCAGGGTTGTCACCTGGCACTGCCATCATGTCACACAGAGGAGAGGACTGAGCCCTCGTACACACAACAGCAGGCCTGGTCTCCAGCTTTCTCGGTCCTCCCCTTCCTGGGCCAGAAGATGATGCCAAGGCCTGGGCCAGCCCGAGGTCAGGGGTAGCGATGCTTCCTGGCTACCTAAACAATAGGTCCAGATCCGAGTCCACAACCCTGAGTCCTTGTCCACTCCATTGACATGGGAGGGGAGCCTCGGTCTTAAGGAGACCCACCATAACTCGACAAACCCCAGGCTCAAAGTCTGGAAGCTTCCAGTTTTCCTCAAGGTCCTATCCCTCCAGGGTCACCCCACACCCTGTCTCACCAGAGCATTCTTCTGTCCACTGATGTTGCAGAGAATATTTGTCGGCATGCCCTGGCAGGTGTGGGGCTGGGCCTGGTTGCTCCTTCTCAACCTTGAGGAAGTCAAGGCAGACAATGTTGGACTGCACCAGGCACAGCCCTTCCACACCATCCCGCTGCAAGACAGTCTGGGCTGGCTGTGTCAGGAGCCTGGGTCTCCAGAAGGGGTCTCCGGCCCAGGGCGGGGTCCATCCCAAATCCTGAATACAGGCAATGATGGGCTTCTGATCCCTGCCTTTGGAACCAAGCCAGGAATGGAGATTTCTACAGGAGAAAGCATCCCATCTGTGCAGAAGCACTTTCTGAGGACTGCTGTGTGTGCCCCTGAATCTTGTGTGTTCTGAGGCTGCTTCCTCCTCTTGTCCTTGGCCTACAGATGCTGAAGGAGCAGGGCAGGAGGACCTCACTACACACCGAGAAGATTCGCCTAGCTGTGAGCCACACTCTAACCGATCCTCTGGAGTACTATGTCATGTAAGGCCTGTCAGAGACTAGAGGGTACCCAGGGAGATGATGGAGTCCCAAAACGTGGGCTCCAAAGGGATATGGGGAGGTCCCAGAGCAGAGCCAAGTGCCCCACAAGAGGGGTGACAGAGTGAGCAAAAGCTCTCCAGGATGAGGAAGGCATCAGCACAATGGACTGAACATCTACACAGTTCTGAGCCCTGGGCCAGGGTGGGGCTACTGAGGCCATAATGCAGGGGGCTCTTGAGGGGACACCCAGCAGCCCGCAACATCATGCTGCATGGCAGAAAGTGTTCTCAAGGACCAACCACAACCCAGGGTAGGGACCCACAGAGGGGTACCCGGATCATGAGCTCAGGTCTTTCCCAGGTATTACTGATACAACACCCACCCCAAGCTGGGGAGAAAGGACAGGGGGCTGCGGGAGCTCTCCTCCTTGGCCGCTGTGAATGCAAAATGGCAACCACCATGGAGGACAGTGGAGCTGCTGTGCACAGAGCCAAAAGCCCTCTAACTTCACAAAGCCATTCTGTCTCCCATATTCACCTGCTGATCTCAACACTGATGTCCACATACAGTGTGCAAGCCACACTTACTCCTAGATTCCTCAGCACTGAAACCTGGAGGCCACTGTTGTGCCCTTTCACATGGGCACGATTAAAGAAGGAACAGAGCTCTCTCATAACACAAGACATTCCCCGAGAAAGGGGACCACGACTTTGACCCCACAGGGAAGTGCCTGGCTGTAAGACAAGCTTGGCTGAGACAAGGAAACCAGATCTGAAAGTTCACCTCTGTAGAACTCAAAATCCAGGCCCATTCTACGCAGTGACAACCCATAGGCACCGTCAATGATCCTGGACTGCCAGGGGCTCATAGAGTTGGGAGAGGGTGGCTACAGAGAGTATAACCTGGAGACTTAAATAGCAAAGAAGTTGCTTCTTGAGGTGCTAGCATGTGGACAGAGAACTTCACCAGTGGTTTCAAAAACACACAACATCACGTACACAGGCTAGACCGTCTTGAGTACAAATTCAATTTTTAAAAACGACCTGACTGAACAATATGTCACCCGAAATCTTTACATTTCACTGCCTGAAGATTTTACCAGAACATATTCTAAAACACACATGACCCAAAGAGGTCACTGTTCATTGGGTGGATCCTCTTCACCTAACATTAGACTCTATGTCAGGGTTTGGGAGACAAAACCAAATGAACATTGTCCGTAAGAAACCCCTCCTCTCTTTCCTAGGAAGCAAGAGTTGACCTCCGTGCTGGTAGCCTATTCTGTCTATAACCCAGTGAGTGTTTCAGGCCATGACACCTTAGGCACATTCTCATGTTGTCAGGGGTGGGGGCTTTGTGGTCTACGGCAGCTTTTAGTCCCATTCACTGTGAGTGACCCAGCAGGATGGCCTATGTAGGGTCTAGCTCACTGATGTCATGATGTCACCTTAGGGGAGTGGTCACTCATTCAAAACTGACATAGGAACGGGTTGAGGTCTGACCTGTACCTGCCCACACATCTCAGAGGGAGACCTGACACCAGCTTCTTGAGGCTGCCCCAAATACTATGAGCCTGGAGGACTTGAAGGACGCTTCTCTTGGCAGAAATTTTGACCCGATGGTGAAGGGCCTGATACACAATGTCTCTGTCATCGAGTGAGACTGGATCTTCAAGAAGCTATGTTCTTCACCAGAACCTTGATGGGGGTCAATGTGCAATTCACCCCAAACCTCTGATGGCAAAGGAGATGGGGAGAGAATCACGAGGAGCATGACCCTGCACGGGCCCAAAGTTTTGGTCCCTTCTCAGCAGGGAGAGCTTCTGCTCAGAATCCACATAGGGGGCAGCTGCCCCCAGAGGGGCTAGACCTAGAAATTCTCCCATGCCCAGCACCCCATGTGTTGCCTGGGGACCCCGTGGGTGACCCTCAGAGGGGTCATATCCATTGGCACAGCCCTGAGCCTGACACGGTGCCCTCCCTTGACTGACACCTGGGGGCCTCAACAGTCGTCACCTCTGCCACTGCTGGCATCACCAGCTCGGACACTGCAGGAGGCTCTCCAGACTCCTTGGAAACTGATGCGGGTCTGACCCGCTCAGTCCTGATGCACTGTCAGGTGAGGGGTGCAGAGGCTGAACGTCAAATCTTTTCGGTGTGTGGCAGGCCTACCCAATGACCTCTGACCTCTGAGGAGACCTCTGCCCTTCCAGGGGACCTCATTCTCATGATATGACAGCAGACCTCCCAGGGTGTCTCTTAGGTGGCCTCAGCCCTCCCAGGTGATACCTCACATGGCGTAGTTTTGCAGGAGGTCGGCTACAGTGGGGGCATAAGCCACGTAACAGCCATGCTCCTGATGCACTTCAGGGAGGAAGACACCTTTTGGGCACTGGTGCAGCTCATGGCGGATGACAAGTACGCAATGCATGGTAGGTGCACAGCCCTCTGTGGGGTGTCCTGCAGCCAGGCCAAGGGATGGCCAGACGGTCTGGGCTCTCTTGACCCTTAGGCAAGGCCTTGCTATCCCCAACTGATTTGACACCTCCAGGACATCCCCTGCTGAAGCTATCTCAGGAGTGTGAGCTGGATGGGGACCCCTCCCTCCCTGAGTCACACGCCTATCATCATCCTATTGGCCAAGGGGACTGCGGCCTCTCTGAGGATGTCCTGTGTCCCGTACCTATCGACTGAGACATCTGCCTCCCAGCTGGTCACCCTTCCAGGCACCCTCCAATCCCTAACCCTAACCAACTCCAAAGGTGGCATCTCCCCCATCCCTTGTCACCTAGCCTGACTCCATCTCCGGGAAGCATCTACAAAACCCACAGCTCCCATCTTCATCACACCGCCAGTCCCCAGTGCTATAGGCCCCCTTCATGGCCTCATGCAGGCCTATCCTTTTGAAAGAAAAGCCCAAGACACCAACAAGCTCTGCAACCCGACTGGCTGCAGGGCTGCCCCTTTTCCCAAGATTAAGGCCACATGCTAGGCATGCTGGATGAGGGTGTGTGAAGGCTTGCTGTCTAGGGGGCACTGCCACGGCCCTGCTTTTCTGGGTGGCAGCCTCACATTCCAAGAGCAGGCTCTGACAATGCCTTGGGTGCTAGGGGCTTCTCAGGATTTTACACAGCAGGCAATCCGAGCATCCTGAGGCTCCAAGAACACCAGGAGCACATTATGAGGAAAGCCTTCCTTGACCTCGTGACCCACTTGGTGAGTGGACAGTCTTCTCAGCTCTTCTCCAGAGGCCCTGTTCCTAAGGGTCAGTGAGAGGCAAGGCCCAAGTTCCAGGTAGAGCTGGTGAGAGGCTGAGTCCAGGCTTAGCCTGACTGTGCACAATGTGGACTTCTCCGGGGATTGAGAGTAGGGTTTCCTCGGGGTTCTATAGAGGGGGCAGTGGCCCTGGGACCACTGCGGAACTCCAGCTGGGCAGAGCTAAAGGAAGTGTGGCCAGTGGGCATCCATGGAGCTGCAAACTGGGGAGAGCCTCAATCCTTCCTGCTCTTCCCTCTGGGGAAGGTTCTGAAGAGGGGCCTCTAATGGAGAGGTTTACATGGTGGGCCGGACACCCCTGAGCACATGTGTTCTTTCCATCAGGAGAACGAAGGCTTGTGCCTTGGGATGTTCACCCGGCACTGGTTTATGAAGACCTTCATCAGCGAGGTAAAGAGGGCCAGGCAAACCTTAGGTTGGGGCCGTCCCGTTCCACAGGGCCTGGCTCTCCAAGGAGAACCCAGCAACATCCCCAACCTCAGGCAACACAGACAGGTCCGGCCCCAGAAGGGGTGTCCTACAGCAGAGTCTGGGCTTTGGGCTCAGTAGCCAGGGCATACGGGGAAGCGGCAATCACAGGAGATGCCAGGGAAACCTCAAGTCTTCAGGAAGTTGCTTTCCCCAGAACCCACATCCCTGCCCAGGGCCACATTTCTGGCCACATCCCATGAGCAGCAGCTCAATCTTGGCTGAGCCAGGGTCACGGGAGGCCATTGCTAGGTAGAGATCACCCAGCCGCCCCAAATGGAAGCCCTAGATGACCCTGCTCAGGTCCCTGGCCCCAGCCTGGAAAGGTCAGGTTATCCATACCTGCTGTTCCCACAGATACTTTTTGGGCTCACATTGAGGCTGTGGGACATATATCTCCTAGAAGACCAGCGTGCGCTCACGGCCATGGCATACACAGTCATGAAGATCCACAAAAGTAAGTTCTGGTGTGCCTGTGGGCCCGAGAAACAGAAACAAACAATGTAGGAAAGACTCTGACTTGCGAGAAGAGCTCACACTGCCCACAGAAACCTCTGCTTCGGCCTGGAAGGAAGCCAGGCCAGGACAGGCCAGGATAGGCCTAGGAGCTGCCAAGGTTCTCGTGAGCACTCGCAGACACCCAGGCTACTCCCAATGAGAGAGGGAAAATGAGGACATGTCCCTGCCCGTGCTCCCTAGTGGTGGTGCTGTGCACCACTGTCACATGGGGTGTCCAGTAGGAAACAATGTACAAACACCAACCCTCCCAAGAGACTCTCCTAGCCTGATGCCACCCTATCCCTAGAGCGCCTCCAGAAGCTGTCCCTGATCCATCTGTGGGACTTCCTTCAAGACGAACTCCCCCAGGACTGACCCCTCGAAGAGGATGCTATGATCAGGCAGCTCCAGGTGTCCCAGAGGCACCTGAGGAGGAAGCATGGGGACCTGCCATCCTCAGATGAGCCCTAGAACCTGTTCCCTCCCCAGTCACCATCTTGGCCTGTAAGGAGTAGGGGTGTTCTGACACCCTCCCTAGTCCTTCTTTTTGGCCATCCTCTTTTCCCTCCTCATCCTCCTCTATTCTACAAGCTTCCGAAAACAGCCCACTGGGGCCCCAGATCAGGTGACCATGTCGAGTAACGCGACGTGCCTCAGAAACTGGGCAGGGATGTGAACAGGACCCTTGCCAGGCCCTCTTAGCCTCGTTACCACTTCTTAAGCCCCTGTCCTTGGAAGTTTCTAAAGGGTAATGGAGGAAAAGGGTCCTCAGATTCAGCTGTACCCTGACTGGAAACACCCACAGTCCAGAGCACCTCTGCAAAGCTAGAGGATGATATGGCACAACCCAGGGAATAATGACACTCTGTGTCACACACCCAGAAAGGATCTGAGGCAAGGGCATAGCTGGGACCCCTGGCTCAGAAGTGGGTTCAAAGGATTTAGCCTAGCAAGAGATAGCCCAATCCTGGCATGGAGCAATGGCCCTGTGGGAGAGGGACCCAGCGCTAGGGACTCTCACTCACCTAAAGGAAGCACCCAGGGGAGATGGCAATGAAACGGGGCAACTGGTCCAGTCGCATCTGCCAGACTTCTGATCCAGGGCTACAGGCAGGCAGCATAGCCCTTGGATGAGCACGTGAGGCGGGAAGCCTCTTTCCAGGATGAACCCTGGAAACAAGTGTACAAGTTCAGGACTGTATATTCCCTTTGCTATGGGATCACTGGCTTGCAAAAGGGTCATTTGTGTTAGACAAGTGGGTTATAGACGGACCTGGACGACTCCAGGGACCCACATCTGTGTGGCTCAGCAGGGCTCACACGGGCTTGGTGTAGAGGCTGACCACATCTCCTTTTCTTACAGCCAAGCCTCGGCGCATGTCCCAAGCGCCAGGCATCTGTGTGACTTCTCAAGTACAGAGACGGTCCCTGAGGGGAATGGGATGGCCCTCCCTGACCTACCAGGGTGGTCTCCCCCAGCAGCCCAAGGGGATGGCCCTCAGTAGACAAAAGAGCCTGATCCTGTCACACCCTTGCCTGATCATGCCTTCCCGAGGCCAAGGCCCACTGGCACGACAGGCGTCTGCCATTCCCAAGGCAGAAGTCTGCTCTCTGGGGGCCCCTGGACCTTAGAACAGACCTCAGAGAGTTTCAAGTTTCCTCCCTTGACTCCATGCCCACACTCCCCACAGAAATGGACACCCTGAGACTGTGGTGTTTTTCTTGCTGCCTCGGAGCAAGAAAAACACCACAAAGAGCTACTCTGACCCTGAGACTCCCATGGCTTCCGTCAAAACTCTCAAGACCATGGCACAGGCACAGCCCTGCCACTCCAGCAGGCCCTCTACAGCAGACCATGCCCAGTCTCTTCATCACCCAGAGGAAGATCCACAGTCAATGCTGGTGCCTAGCAGCACCTGCATTACCTTCAGCGGGGCAGGTGGTGACCAGCTCGCCTTGGAAGACACTGGGACAACCCCTGACAGGCCACTTTCCAGCCCTCGGCTTCTCCTGGGCCTTGGCAAATCGAATTCTGTGGGGGAGCTGGACACCTGGAGGCAACCACCAGGGAAGAGTGGAGTACCGTGCCCACAGACGAGGCCCACCAGCAGCATGCCCTGCATCCTTTCATGCAAGCAATGGGGCGCTTTCTCTCTTCAAGGCCTAAGACCAAGTTCAGAGGGGCTCAGTCAAGTCTCTAGCTGAACCCTGCCAGTTAGGGGCACCACCGTTGCTGTGGGCCCCCTAGCAGCCACCAGGAACTTCCCATTCTCAAAAACCACCTGACACCCCAGCCATAATAGGGCTCGAACAGGGCGACTGGTCACTCACCTATGCTCAGCCGTGGGATCACCTGGGCATACAGGCTGCCTAGGAGTCCAGGATCAAATGGGAGGTTGGCAAATACTTCTGGCAACCTGGGCCTCATCTTTTCCTTCTGCCCAAGAGGCTCTGAAATGCTGCACACCCTGCAATTGGAAAACATCCAGTTAATTCCTCTTTGTTCTTGTATCTTAATCCTGCTCTTTTCCCTGATGCATAGAATATTTCTCAAACCCAAAGTCCAGCTCATATCCACCCTTTCTCGCTCCTGAAAATTGTACCGTTTTACCTGTTACGTTTGAAGATATGATCCAGTTTGAATACATTTTTGTACTTGGAAATGTTTGTGGATTGAAGTTTTTTTCAACAAGTGAAGCCGATCGTTCCAGTACCATTTGTTGCTAAGACTGTCCTTTCTCCAATGAGTCTTTCGGCACTTTTTGAAAATCAATTGAGCATGCATGCAATAGCCTAGTCTAGATGTCCGGCTCTGTCCTGTTGATCTATGTGTCCAGCCTGTTACCAGCACCATACTGACTGGGTAGCCGGACTTGAGATCGGGATCGGGAGCCATCTCATGTGGTTCTTTTCTAGAATGATTCTGACTATTCATGACTCACTACAACACACAGAGACATGTGCCTTTGAGCATGCATACATGTGCACTACACAAATACATACGTGCACAACATGACAGCACTTCACCTACAAGGACTGATGGCCACTCCTTGATGACTGAGAGCTTTTATGTAATCTGCGATGGTCTTCTCTGCAATTTAACCAGCACCATCTAAGCAACCACATCTACATGACAAACACCAAGGGATGAGGACCCTATCGCATACTGTGTGCATCTACATTTCTGTAGAAAGTGGAGGACTTTATTTGCTGCTGGCAGTCCTGCAGGACAAAATCCTTCGCCTGCACAGCCTGAGCCTAACTCTGCTTAGCTAATGTCAGAATTGACTGGATCGTCGAACACATACTCAATGCTGGAGAATTGGAAGACCGCTACATGTAGATTAAGGGTGTTTACTGAGTTGTGATCTGAAGAAACCGTGCCAGACCCAGGTCCAGCTGCTCACCACCTGAAAGTCAAACTTGAGAGAAAAGAGTTGGTGGGAAGAAGCGTATGTTTCCTTTGACAGTCAGTATCCTAACATTCCTAGTCAATGTTGTACTGGAAGTCCTCACCAGAGTAATCAAGCAAGAGGAATAAGTAAGGAAAGAGGAAGTTAAATGTTTTATCCACAGATAATATGAATTCATACCTAGATAACCCTAAAGATTCTTCCATCAAAAAACTTCTATCACTGATAGCCACCTTCATTAAAGTCTTGAAATACAGAATCAATGCTCAATAGTCAACTGCATGTCTATACACCAACCAAAAATAGCCTGGAAACCACATCAAAAACACAATGCCATTCACAATACCCCCACACACTAAATAAGTAACCACAAAGCCTCAGAACACATCTAACTAAAGAGATGAGAGATATCCACACAAAAATCTACAAAACGCTGCTGAAAGAAATCAAAGGTGACACTAACAAAAAAGAAAATTCCCATGTTGACAGTTTTGAAGAATCGTTATTCTTAAGATGTCCACAATACCCAGACCCATCGACAGATTCAAGGCTATCCCTATCAAACGAACAGCATCATTTTTCACACACTTAGAAAAAGACAATACTTAAACTGCTCTGGAAGCTAAAAACAGGCCAGATAAACAAAGCAACCCTAAGTAAAGAGCGAAAAGTCAAAGGCATCACACTGCTAGGCTTCCAACATTACTATAAGGCTACAGCAACCTAGATAGCACGGTATTGGTACAAGAAAGAGACACACAAACTGATGGACCAGAACAGGGACACCAGAAATAAAACTGCTGGCCTAAAACCAAAACTTCTCTGACAAAGCTGAAAACATAACATAATCCTAAAAAAGCAGCACAGGGAATGGACACCCTCTTCAATAAATGGTCACAGGGAAACTGGCTACCCATGTGTCAAAGAATGAAGCTGAACCCTTACCGATCACCATGAACGGAGGAGCTCAGACTACAAAAATCTTACAGGAAAACCTAGGAACCACTCTTCTGGACATGGGCTTAGGCAAGGAGTTCATGACCAAGTCCTCAAATACAAAGGCAGTGAAAACTAATAAGGACCGGTAAGACCTCATCAAGTTAGAAAGCTTCTGCACAGCAAAAGAAACCCTGAAGCGAGTATAGAGACAACTCACAGAATGAGAAAAATTATTGAAGAACTATGCACCTGACAAAGGCCTAGAATCCAGAGTCTATAAGGAACTAAAGCAAATCAACAGAAAGAAAGAAAATCACCCTAGAAAAAGTGGCCCATGATATGGACACTTTCCAAAGGAAGATATCCAAGTGGACAACAGCTGTATCCCAAAATGCTCAACCTCAATAAAGAGGAGAGACATGCAATTCAAACCACAATGAGATATCATCTCACACCAGTCAGAATGGCTACTATTGAAAAGTCAAAACACCAGATATTGGAGAGGCTGTGAAGAAAAAGGGAATGCTTGCATACTATTGGCGGAAATGTAAGCTAGTACAACCCCTGTGAAAAGCAGTTGGGAGATTTTCGAAGACTACAACTAGAACTACCGGTATACCCAGGAATCTCACTCCTGAGAGTATGCCCAAAGGACCATTAATTTTTCTTCCAAAAAGACAGCCGCATTCATGTGTTTCTTTCAGCACTATTCACAAGAGCAACAACTGGAAGCAACACAAATGTCTGTCAACAGCAGAATGCGTGAAGAAAACATGGTATATGTACACCATGGAACACTACACAGCCACAACAGAGAAATCATGGCATTTGCAACAATATGGATGCAGCTGGAGGAAACCGTCCTAAGCTAATTATCACAGAAACTGAAAACTGAACAACACATCTTTTCATGCATAAGTGTCTGCTAAACACTGGGCACACAGAAACATGAGGAGGGGAGCAGCAGACTCTGGGGAAAGCTAATGGGGGAGGGGAGAAGAAGAGTGGAAAAAACACCCCTTGGGTGCCACGCTCACCACCTGGTGGACAAACTCATTGGAAGCCCAAACCTCACCATCATGCAACACACCAGAAAAGAAACCTGCCCATGTACCCCTTGGCAAGAAACCAAATTAAACTATACATTAAAAAATAAACACTGGAAGTAGCCAGAATTAAAAAACAAAATAAAGAGCCAGCAACTTGAGGAGTTGGCAGTCTAAAGTCACAGAGATAATCTTGATTTTTCCAGGCTGATTAAAAGGTTGTCTAGAAAGAAGCTGGGTATAAGATAAAAAACTTGTCCCATGCTGAATGGCACAGGTTGCAGGTATTAGAAAGAGTTAGTCTGCATTCCCATACATAAACTACAACAGCAACAGAAAAGTACAAGCATGATAATCATGGCTAGAGCCACAAGGAAACTTCTCCACCAAGATGAACCTGACCTGAACCATGATGATAGCCATGGACTTGGGGACATCATAGGACCAGACACAGCATTAATCTGCTCTTGGATATACTGGAGAGAAAAAAATAGATACATCCAGAACTATATAGGATAGCCATACAACACTCAGTTCAGAGTAAAACACAAGTCTCACACGAGCAAATCTAAGGACATCAAGGGGCCATAGATTTTTGGAGGAATTCATCTCTCATATTGATTATGTCAGAAGTGCTGAAGGAGATGCTTTCAGATACCGTTAATGGCTTCCTGGGTGTCATTGCTAAGGGTCTCTACATGCCTTGAACAAAAGTAGACACAGGTAATTAATGATCCCAAAGGAAGGTTCCCTATTACTCTTCTTTGAAGGGAGCATGGACAGCATGGAGTTAAGCCATGAATGAATTCAGGTTTCATTCCAATGCATACAAGTAAGAAGAACTCATATGGACAGGAGAATGTAATAATGAGGGTAGTATAGTTTTTCTATGACGCTTTTTCTTCCTTACTCAGCCTCTACCTAACACAAATCATACTATAAATTTTTTTTTTCTTTCCCCACCCCAGCTTCTACCACCAGTGCTGCTACTGAATGGCCACTGCATTTAACCATACTCCATGGTTTTCACTGCAGCCACCACCACACTGACTTCAGAACATGTGACATCCCCCCCCCGTTGCACTTCATAGCACATGACAAAGCTGATCAAAAGCTTGCTGCAAGACACAATGTGAAAGGCAGTTTTTCCTGATGCTTCTGTTTGGGCAGGGTACACAATTCGAACACAACAGTTGTTCTGTGTTCACATACTCTGACAGTAAAACCTGGCCAACCACATGCTCACACTGCAAGATCTCCACAGCCCCTGGGAGGTGGGCAGCTTAATCCTGTGCTGATTAAACAGTTATACTCAGAGAATCTCACCCACTGACCCCAAGGTCACACAGCTGGCAAACAGAGGCTCTGGAGTGCCTCCAAGCCTATTTGACCGCAGAAGTCAATTCCTTGTGCCTGGTCACTGGGGTGTTTACTAGGAGTATTTTGCAGGAGTGTTCACCAAGAACACTTCTGTGCGTACCAGCCATTCCCTGGACTGCTTGATGCCGCAGGACAGCTCCTGTTCTCTGGCACGTTTTGCCAGGCATATGCCCTGGGAGTGGCATCACTCAGCACAAGCTTGAAGCCGTGGGCAGAGGGGACACAAAGCTACTCAACTCCTCATTTTCCCACTTCCTGTGCAGAAGTGGGTGGGGCCATACCTGGCTGCAAGCACCAAGGTTCCATGCTCCGAGGGAGAGACCTGGGCCACCAGGGACTGTGGTGGACATCATGGTTCAAGGGCTCAAGACAGCTACTTGACAGGGCGAGAGAAGTGCCCAGGTTACTGAGGCCCTGGCAACTCCTCCCAGGGTGCGAAAGAGATCACTCTTCCAGTTTTCGTGGCAAGACACCTGGAGAGCCCCCAAGGACTCCACTAGACACTCTCATCAGTTTCTGCAGTGTTTGGGGAACTATGGAACAGGTGAGACAAAAGTGGTGGAAGCATGAGAAGGCCACGATACACAAGCTCAAAGATCGTTCTGAGCAAGGGAAACAGTATCCTGAGAGGGCCTTTAACCCCGTCTACTTCTACGTGCCTACAGTCTACTTCAATCATCCAAGCGCACTTTAGGAGCCAAGGTGTTAGGACTGCAGGAGTTTGAGACCAGTCTAAACAATGTGGCAAAATGTCTTCTCTAAGGAAAAAAAGATATATGTTCATACACACACATATAAATACATTTGTATATATTGTTATATACATAATACAAATATATGTGCATATATCTGTGTATATAGGAATGGAACTTAATAAGTATTACATGATTCCATTAAATGCTTATTATATATACTAATTTTATTATTTTATATATTTTTAATACTTATTCAGACATATATAATTACCTGAATTCAGTATTTTTAAGTGTATATATATTTACATGATTAAACTTCAGCCACAGTCCCAATTCTCTCCATAAGAGGAGATGACATTTCATGCAATACACCTATCAAGATACTTTTTCCCTTGCTCAGAACAGTCTTTGAGCTTGTATATCTTGTTACTTTCTAGTGCTTCTGCCACTTTTGTCTCAACTCCTCCACAGTGGCAAAACCTTCCCCTGTTTGAGGACTTTCTTCACCTGGGGCATCAAATGATTTTCCTTGGGTAAAAATCAAGTAAATAGGGAAAGGGTAAGACACAGAGTTCATGTTCTTGTGGGTCAACATATGCTAAGCATATGCTTGTGATAAAATAATGAGATCACTGAAGGAAAACTTTTCACGGTCCAGTATGAGAATGAAGGCCTGGGAACTTCTCTTAATCCTTAACTCTAACCTTAGACTGGATCATTTTAAATTTCCTGCTTTCAGGTCTTGATATTGGGAACTCCAAGACCATGGTGCAAGGACACTTGGAGCAAGGCGACAGCTGATGCTCTGCTTCATATCTGGCGCCTTCTATGTATCCTCACAAGATACGGAGACCAACAAGCACTCTTTGGGCTCCCTTCTGAGGACACTCATCTCATTCATGGAGCCTCTGTTCACACGCAGACCACAGCAGGACCAAACATGGGAATCTAGAATTTCCCAGCTTCTCTGAGCCTGTTGTTACTCAGGTTCAGTAGCATTAACCAGGTCCACACATGGGTTGCCCATGGCCTCTGAAATTGGCTTGACAAATCTACAGCTCTCAATACTGTCTTGTTCCCTTCATTTACTTTGTTTGGGTTGCTTTTGCTTTTTAATTCCTTGGGGGGGGTTAAGTTGGAGTCTCACTCCATCACTCAGGCTGGAGTGCAATAGCATGCTCACGGCCACACCAGAGTCTCCCTGCTGGGATCAGGTGATTTTTCTGCATCAGACTTCCATGTACCCAAAACTACAGGCATGCACTACCCACATGGCGAATTGTTTTTGTTTTTGTTTTAATTGAAGAGATTTAGTCTCTCCAGATTTTCCAGGCTGTTCTTGAACTGCAAGCTCAGGTAATCTGCTCACCTTAGCCCCCAAGGTACTGGGATTACAGGCTTGAGCCACCTCACCTGGTCCCTTTTTGCACTTTCAGCTGAGGAAGACACCACTAACCGCCCTCCCTCGAGTGTTTGTGGATCTCTTCTCACCATATTTCCAACTCTGGTCTGAGCCTGTATCTTGCTCCTAGGTTTTGGCAATTTTGATATCTATATGTACATGGAGAGAAAGGAAGAAGGGCAATTTCAGCACCTGTAACATGTTCAAAGGCACATACAACACCCTGCTATAGTGTAAGTATGATAAAAATCACACAACAACCGAAATGCTCCATGACCTCCCTGAGCCAATGCCTCCAGTCCTTTTGTTGATAGCTGGGTAGCAGAGGATGGCATACACATGTGTACTCCTCCATCAACCTACCTAAACCTACAGAAAGTGAGAAACAGGGGGGGTTGGCAGGGCTGAACCCTAGCACCATTTACAAGGTTGAGTAGGAGGATAGATCACATTCTGGAAGTTTATTAACAAGTAGATGACCAAGACCATCACTAAAAAAAAGAGGAAAAAAAAGAAAAAATTACAATGTGAAGAATTACAACCCAGCAGTAGTACCACTTTCAGGCAACATTGACTAGCTGGGACTTAGCAGCAGGTTCCAACTTGTCATCTAAGGAGAAGTGACCAGGTGAGTGGAGACTCAGCTGTAGCCTCCCTTCACCCCATCAGAATTAGCTGGTGGTCTAATCAGATTGTGCATACAACAGTGACTCCATCTCGAAGCAAATCAACCATCTGACTTCTCTTCAGCGCCAGTTCCGCGCTTCCTCCGATTTCTACCATATTTACATCTCTAGTTTAAGAAAGCAAACTTCATTGTGCTCGTTAGCTCGGCCTGTAATCCCGCGCCTTGGGAGGCTGAGGTGAGTGCATTGCCTGAGCCCACAGATTTGAGACCCGCCTGGGCAACTTGGTGAGAACTCATTTCTACAATAAAACAAAAAACTAGCCAGGGGTGGCAGCACACGCCTGTAGTTCCAGCTACTTGGAAGGCTGAGGCGGAAAGATCGCCAGAGCTCAGCAGGTTGAGGCTGCGGTGGCCACTGCACTCCAGTCTATGTGACTGAGCGAGACCCCAACTCAAAAAAAAAAAAAAAAGAATGAAAGCAAACTTCTGCTTTTGGATCAACTATCCTTGGCAATCTTCCACAACTTATAGGCTATGAATGAACCTCTTCGTGTTCTTTCCTGTTCTGCATGGTTGCCTGTCATTGTCTTGCTAAATCACATACCCGTTCCCTATGGTATATACACCCTGGGTGTGTGTGATGGTGAGAAAAAAACCAAAGTAGCACTGGCCTTTGGGGCAGGAGTATTAATGGAGATTCACTGGAAAACAGAACGAGGGAACTTTACTGGGGTGTTGTGGTGTCCAAATTTGTCACCTTTGTTGAATGCTACATGTAAGATGTGTGAATTGTTTCATGTACAAATTCATTCCAAAAACATTGAAAAAAAACTCTAATAACCTTTTAACTCTAAATTTAAAAAAAAGTCTCATCAAAGAATCATGGCTGGTCTCAGTGGGATGGAGGGTCCAAGTATCCAGATCAGACCCTGAGCAGAGGTCTGCTCTTTTCTGTGGAACTTTTACTGCTACATTCTCTTGGGGTTTCCTGTACTGAGTGGGGGAATTGCTTATTTTTAAAAATCCTTCTGATGATATTTTCCTTTATTTTCTGAGAAATACCCTTTACCACATCTTCCAGAACTCTCCTACATGTCCTATGATGATCTCCCAAGTATGTGATTTCTGAGAGTTTTCACATTTTTCCTCTGATATTTTTCTGATAGTCTGCAACCCCCTGCTCTCTTATCAGGGTTGTGGCATCTCTTATTTCTCTGAATATGTAAATGACAGGTCTTTTGGTCCCTTCCTTCTTTCCTTTCTGTTTCCTGTGGCTGTTTTTTCTCTTCATATCTGTGGTCACTGTTTCTTCCAAAGAACCTTTCTTGTGCTGATCTTGGTGCCCATCAGTTTAATGACTGGTGGTGTCTGTCAGGCTCTGTGCTCCAGGCCTATGGCACTGGCTTATTTGTGGGTGCTCAGAGGTTGAGCAGCCTTTGCATTTGCAAGTATCTAAGTGTCAGTAGCTGATTTTTTCGACAGGATATGTTTCTCCAAGGACAGTGGCCCCACCTGCACAGTCAACATCAGTTTGGCTGTCAGTCTCTTGCTTGTGCTGGGGGCTGGCACCACTGCTCTGGCTGTCCACGTGCAGGCTTTGCCCTGATTCCTTCTTGCATCTCACCTGGCTAGCCGGAGACTAGAGACTCTCTGGCTCATTTCTGCAGCTCACTGACCTCCCAGGGTAGTGGGGCACTGTCTAGCCAGGCAGTGGGAAAGAGGTTTGGCCAGTGGGATTCCTCCTGCAGCTTCTGGCACTGCTCCCCAAGGCAATTTTTTTTGAGGGGATCCTGAGCTTCCCTGGGACACCAATATGCCCTCATGGCACCCCCACTGTCTGGATTACTTTTCCACCTACCCAATGTGTGGATGTCTCATGCCAACTCCTGTCCTTCCTTCCTTCTCTTTTTTTGGTAGGTTGATGTTCTTTCCACTCATTTATTTCTTTACTGTGACTTTTGTGGGATTTGGGGAGAAGAAACAGATATAAAAATATATCTAAAATTGACCATCTAATTTGTATTTTAGTGATTATTTGAGAACATGATTTATAAAACTCTCCTTTTCATAAAATTATAAAGATTTTGTTATGTAGCACATGGTCACATGTTGGGTAAATATCCTATGGACACAGAAAAGGTATACTTGTGATTGTTTTCTATGGGAGCTGTCATAAGCCCAACAGATGTAATTTCAAATGCCATAGTTCCAAATGCTACAATCTTAGAGTCTTACGTGTTCTGAAGTCTAAACTCCCCAAAATCACAATCCCAAAAAGAGCCAAATCCCGAAAATACCATTATCAGAAAGTGAATGAAAATTATTAGAAATAAATTTGTTTGCTTTTTTAAATGGAGATTTGAGAAATATCTATAACTCACACACTTATCTTCTCTGGACACTCCCCCAACATATCATTGTACCCGGTTTCTAGGTATTCTTTAGCCCAGTCAAGTTGACACCTAAATTAAGTCCCTGTGTTCACCCCTGTCAATGTGGTGTCCTTGCAACTCCCCTTAAACCACACTTAATTTCCAAATAAAGGCAATAACAGGGTCATAGCTCTGCCTACCATGATGCAACTAGTACAGCATCACTCTCCTACATACAATCCAAAACACACCAATCCCTTCCTCAGAATTCAGCTGTGAGGATTTCAACATTCACGATTTTAGTTTTCCCAGGTTGTGATTCTGGGGATTTTAGACATTAGGGATTTTTACCTTTTAGGATTTTTACATTTGGGATTGTGTAGTTGGGGATTATGATCCAAACCTATTTCGTGTCTATTAAATGGAGTTGCTTGTTTTTTATTGATAGTAATCATACAGCCAATCATGATGCTTGTATAATTGACTTTTCCTCCATACTCTCACTTCTCTTTCCCCTGTTGGCATCTCACAGCTTCCTCTAGGGTCTTTGGGGCTGAGTTCCACTTTCAAGTCAATGCTGACACCTTCACTGTTGGACCTTAGAGGATGGGTCCCTCTGGGATGCTGAAGAAACCATCAAGAAATTAGGTTGGAATATGAAGGTTTTGCAGATGACAGTCCTGGATTCCAGGGGGCATCTGGGGTATGGCATAACACCAAAAACAAGGAGTGAGGGTACCTGGGGGAGCACATGACATGAGGCCATTGGGATTCAACCTAGTGGGTGCCAGTGTGACAGTCAGTCAGTCACCCAACAGCTGCAACCTAGGATTCTGAAGCCAGGGCCATGGTAAGCAGAGCCCAGACCTAGGCAGTGCATGCAACCGGCGGCCCTGGAAAGGTTCGGTTTTCCTGGAGTACGGCTGTCCTTGGCTCATTTCAGGCTGTGGTTTTCCAGTCTAGAGAAGGAAGGTTCAAGAAAGTGAAGGGTGTTTGCAGGAGAAGGTTGGTATCTGAACATGAAGAGATGATGAGACCGACAGGGAGAGCGACAGCTCACCTCTGCAGGGACAGCAGCAACACAGGGGCTTGTCTACATCTGCACATCCAGGGCTCTCAGTGGACCGTCTACCTGTCCTCTCAAAACCACCTGTCCAGTCCCCTCATTTTTTAGATTTTATATTAGATTCAAGGCTTACTTATGCAAGTTTGTCACTGATTATGTTGTATGAGGGTGAGGTTGGGCTCCTACTGAATCCATCAACGAAACAGTGAATTTGGTATGCTGTACGTAGTTTTTCAACTCTTGCTCCCTCTCTTCTTCTCTCCTTATGGAGTCCCATCTGTTGTTCCCATCTTTAGGTTCATGTGTGCCCATTGTTGAGCTCTGCTTCATAAATGGGAGCATGTGATACTTGGCTTTCTATTTCTGTCTTAATTTACTTATAATAATGGCCTCCAGCTGCATCCTTGTTTCTGAAAAGAGCATGATTCCATATTTTATGGCTGTGTAGTATCCCACAGTATATATGAACTGCATCTTTAAAAACCCAATCTCCCACTGATGGCACCTAGGTTGGTTCCATACCTTTGCTCTTGAGAATAGCACTGCAATGGACATACGGAGCAGCAATCTTTTTGGAAGAACAATTTATACTCCTTTGGGTATGCAGCCAGTAATGGGAAACCCATGTTTGATGAGGGACTGAGACAGGAGGTCAATGAGAAAAGGGCAGAGCTGGACTTCCACAGAGACGGTTTGGCAGGGCAGGATGGTTTTCTGTTCTTAGGTGAGAAATCGTCACCCACTCAGGAGCTTGCAGTAGTTCTTTCCTCAGCTGGGAGTTTAGCAAGGCTTGGTCCTCTGTGCAAGTCTCTCCAGGCTGAGCTCAAGGGTCTCGGATGGCTGCTTTCTCCTCTGGAGCTTGGGGTCCCCATGCACACTTACATGGTTTTGCAGTATTCAGTCACTCGAGGTTGTAACCCTGAGGTCCCTACTTCCTCAGGCCAGGGCTGCTCTCAGCTCCAGAAGCACCTGTGACCACTCCCTTCTGGTCCCTCCACCTTCTGAGCCACAACAGAGAAACTCTCTGGTATGGAGCCCTTCTCCACTCTGGATTCTCACTGGGAGGAGCCTGGTCCCTCTGAACACTCCCCCTGACTTACTCAGGCCCCCCAAGGACACCTGGACATCCTAAAATCAGCAGAGTTGGGAAATTAGTTGCAAAACCACTTCATGGTAACCCCAGATCAGTGTTTGATTGTAAACCTAGGAGAAGGAGAAGATACTTCTAGGGACAGCTCAGCTTCTGCTTATGTGAAAAGGTCATCCAAGGAGTGCTTTTATGAACCCGTGGATTCAACATGGCACCTGTACTCAGAAATTTTAGAACTAGGTGATTTTTTTCCCAAATATAACATTTAAAAACAAGTCCTACAGTAAACACTTTGTGTTTTTTAGAACAATACAGTCTACTCAAGATGAAAAGAAGTGAAAAATAGCTAAAATAAACAAAAATCTAATGCAAGGTAAAAAACTTTTAATGTCAATATGCAGAGAGAACCTCTTGGAATTTTGTTAAAGGTAGATCATTAATCAAGTGTAGATACAAAAACAAAAAATGAGTAATTCTTTGAGGCAGAAAGGTGTAGTGAAATCCCAGAGGATCAGTGTCCCTCAGGTGAGTTGTCAAGATTTTATAGGCCTGAATTTCTTTGCTTGTAAAAAGACAGTCTTTCTATGACACTCCTATTTGTCAAGAATAGGATGTTGTTGCATCTATCCATATAAACATACTTTCAAAAGATAAAGTGTGGTAAGTAAAAACACTGGGCTTCTCCATTAGGCCTATTTTAAAAGCCAGAGAATTCATTCAACTCACAAGGTTCTATGAGCACCTCATGGAAGCATTACAAATCATTTACAAATTAAGTAGAGAAGAGAAAATAATCACTTTGTAATGCAAACTTCAAACTGTATTCTACATTAAGCAGGTGTCATAATCTCCTTCTAACATTGAAAAAAATGGATAATATTAACTCATTAGTTTAATTAACTTTTCTGAAATGTCAAGATGATAAAAACATATCAAATTGCCATTTTTAATTGCATGTCATCATCTACAAAGTGATTAAATAAACAGTAGGCACAGACAAATGACCCAACAACTTAGGGTATTACTAATTTAACACATATGCAAATATAACGAACTTATTTAAAAACACAATTTCTTACAAACTTTATTCTTCAAATTATATTTAAAAATCTGATAATGACACGTCTGAATTCAATTAATCCATTTGATTAAATATCTGGCAGATAACAGAAAACCAAATCAGGCACTGTCTTACTTAATAATGACTTATAGGCCTCTGATAGTTATATGAAATTATTCTTAACTTTGTATAGCAAGTATTTATATAACTAACACAAACACTTATTATCATTGGATAATTGCTTTAAGTATCTAATACATAATAGCCCAGAAATTTTCAAAACAGAACAGATGGGTCCTATTATTATCCAGAATTGGATACAGAGTCACACACGTTAGGCCAATTTTCCAAGCTAGCATCACTAATAAATGAAGGAAATAGTGTTTCCAGATGATCTTGTTCCAGAGTCTCGAGTGCTAACAAAAACATGCTGCCGTTTCTGTTTGGTATACATGTATTTTTGTTTATGTATATGAAAGTATCTGTGTTTATAACTAAACACGATTTCAGTGGTCTGGCAAGGGTATAATGATCTGAACAGGACACTTTAATTTATACTGGCTTTTCAGGATCTGCCTGGGTCCTTGTAGAAAATGCCAATGTCTGTTAAAGTAATAGTGACATTTTCAGCTATTTGGGAATAATTACTAGCAAAAGTTTGATTTATTTCCCTGCCTGTATTTAATTTGGTACTATTTAACATGGGAATGACCACACTGTAAAATACAGAAGCCATTTTACCTGTGTTCAGGCAATGGTTTGATTTGGGCTGTGAGTAAATAAACATCAGAGTACCATAAAATATAGTAACAGCCACCATATGAGAGCCACAGGTGGAAATGGCCTTGTATTGCCCCTAGGTAGAGCAGATCCTTAGGATGGCAGCAATGATAAAGATGTATAAGATGAGGACAATGAAGAGGAACAGATCATATCAAAGCCAGCAAAGGCAAAAATCAGAATTTTCTTCATGCGTGTGTCTGAGTAGGACAGCTCTAAGAGGGGGAGGTCATCACAATAGAAATGGTTAATTACATTGGGGCCACAGTAAGTTAAAAGGAAGGTGAAAATGGTATGGAAGAGGGCAACCAGGAAGCTGTAGTGCAGTGGCCGCTCCCGGCCACCGCAGCCTCGACCTGCTGGGCTCCGGTTATCCTTCCGCCTCAGCCTTCCAAATAGCCGGAATTACAGGCATGCGCTACCACGCCCGGCTGATTTTTTGATTTATTGTAGAGATGAGATCTCGCTGCCCAGGTGGGTCTCGAACCCGTGGGCCCAGGCAATCCACTCACCCCAGCCTCCCAAAGGCACGGGATTACAGGCTGAGCCACCGAGCCCGGGTAGAATAGTCTTTTTAAGAGTTACTTTTCTTTGTAATTTTAGAAATAAGAGAGAACACTGGTTAAAAGTTAAATATTATGAAACCACTTTTACATAACTAATATTTCAGAGCTTTTTGTTGCCACTCTCTTTTCCATGAGTATATAGTTATAAATCACAAAAATACCGAATTCATACATGTAAGCATATTCATATTCCCCTATGTTCCATTTTTTGTGCATACTCCCATAAAATATGTCAAACATATATCAAAATAATTTTATATATTGATATATTACAATAATTTTATTATATCTACCATAACTTACTTTGCTATATACCAACCTCACTGATACAGAATAAGTTATTTATACTAAAGAAGCTAAAATAAGTTTGATCCAACAAATGTGAAAACATACAGTTTTATTTACATTGGAATGGAAAGAATTTTGATTTTTTTCCAATTCAATATTTGCCACATTTTGAACTTTGTTGTCCAAAGTGTAAACACAAATCAAGTAGTTTATCAAATAGTTTATTATTCAAAACTACACATAGATAAATATTTCCCTCACAAGTATGTCAGTATATTTCAAGGGCTTAAAATATTCAATGCCCCAACCACTACTTTAAAAAAAAAAAAAAAAAGCAAAAGGATCTTCAATTCTGAAGTAGTTTCCATTTTCTGACTTTTTTTTAAAGATTGTAGGCTTTCCTTTTTTAAAATTTCTCTTTATACCTCAATTAAATCTCCATATGGGTCCATTGCTAAATCTCATGATACCAATTCAGAGAAACGTAGTAAATATTAATGCTTTATGGTGTGAAAATCAAAATAAAATAAATCTTCTATTTCAAATCTAAACAATCATTCTACTTGTTTTCATTGCATCAACCTAGCAATATTTCCAACGATTCAGTTGATCACAATAACATGTTTACTTACTGATTTCTAAAATCCAGAGTCAGGGCTGTACCAAGACCTGCTTTGTCATGAGGAAAGAAGGAAGTTGAGCAATTATTGTCTAAGCTCAGTCAGCACAAGAACACTTCAAGCCAGCAAAACTCTTTCTCTCCAGCAAAAGGCACCTTCTACCCAAATTACTAAGATAAAAACGTCAACCCTCCATTTTCTTTTGATTGTGAAAACCAGCTTTGTTCTCTGACACTCAAATATACTTGGCCTTGCTTCACTCGTCTTTTTGTCTTCAGTAGTCAACAAAACAACATTATGACCAGATTAAATTATTTCTTTTAAAGTTGGAAATAAAATATTGGAAATGGGAACAATGGGTGGAAAAACTAATGCTGTGTGGTGCTACCAAAGTGCCTTCCTTCTTGTTCTCAGAGGTTAACACCTACCAATTAGGACTCCAGAGTCACCCTACAATTCCACGCACCACTACAGTCGACCTACATGACATATTACCCATGTTAGTTCAAATGCAAAATATGGCACTCATAGCCCTGGAGATTACTTGAATTAAATGTCACATTTGAATGTTATTTTACAGACTTTTTTCCCAAAAGCTCTGAGCATCAACTCCTTAGTTAAATTTAATTTCACTTCCACAGAGTGTTATTAAGCATATCACTTCACCATTCACGTCAGCTCAAAATACATCATTTTCACCTTCCAACTCAGTTTTATGAAGATGTTACTGTGTGAGAACACTCACAAATGATGTATGATGCTACTCCAACAACTAAACAACTAGTCTTCCAGTACAGACATAACACATAAGAACAACCTAACTGAAACATATAAATTCCACATATAGTTACAACTATTATCGTCTGTAATTTAATACAGTAAAATGTCTCTAAACCTAAAAAAATTCAAAGTTCTTACCCCCAGCTGGCTGTATATTTAGTGAAATCTTCAGTTATAAAGAGTTTTATGAAAATATATACATGTTGGTAGAGTTTTCGGTGCATCTTTTAGAATAATTATAATTATGTATATTTCTACCAACCCTGAAAAATAGGACAAGTCTCATTAACCCAATATTAGCCTACTTGAACTTTAGTTTTGCTCCTGGTTTTATTTTCCACAAAGTAGAAACATAAAATATTAGCAAGAAAAAAATCTGGAGAGCTCACCATGTCTAATGCCTTTATATTTCAAATTTAACTGATTAGTACTATTATTTCTGTTGCAATTGAGTGTTGTCCATATCAGATACTCTACTGAGTATAATACATGAATTAACTTAAAGTAGGCTCCTGTTTATCCTATGATGAAGGTTCTTACCCATTATCCCTGGCTAAAAGTTGGACAAATTCAGCCTTATAGTTCTGATCACAGAAAGTGGATGGCATAGTATGAGTGTTACTGGCTATGATGAACTGCAGAGCCCATATTCTTTTTTTTTTTTTTTTTTGAGTTGGAGTCTCACTCTGTCACACAGACTGGAGTGCAGTGGCTGCTCCCGGCCACCACAGCCTCAACCTGCTGGGCTCTGGCGATTCTTCCGCCTCAGCCTTCCAAGTAGCTGGAACTATAGGCACGTGCTACCACACCCAGCTAATTTTTGATTTATTGTAGAGATGAGGTCTCACCAAGTTGCCCAGGCGGGTCTCAAACCCACGGGCTCAGGCAATCCACTCACCTCAGCCTCCCAAAGCGAGGGATCACAAGCTGAGCCACCGAGCCCAGCTGAGCCCATATTCTTAACCATCCTTATGCTGCCCAATACAGAGACTTGCTCCTTCAGCTGATATGGAAGAACAAGGGTAGTAAATGCACCCATTTTTCTAGAATATGAAGCTAAATGGTTAAAAATTAAATAACACAACATGAAAGATATACTTTATTGTTGAAGATTGCTAAGTTTCTCATGTACTATATATCAAGGTCAACTTGAAGGTTCTTGAAATATTATTTAAAAGATAAGTATCTAATACTATACTTCCTAGTAAATAACTGTCATTCAAGAATAATCAGAATTAAAGATTCCCTGACAAGCATATGAAACTTGAAACTACTCAACTTTTCTTTTTTTCCCCCACAAAGACTCTTATTTCAATTGTATTTTGAAGTTATGACTTGAATCCTAATTGAAGATAATTATAAGGCTATTCCACAGTGTTAAAGTAAAATAGACAAACCACTAAAAAATGGTGTCGATGAAGAGGCGTGATTATTGTTTTTTAAATTAACAATGGCCATTGTATGTTAGCATTTCTTGTGTTATTGCTTTTATATAACTTCAAGATTTGTGGGGGTTCCAAGTACATTTCAAAGCAAATCAGCAGGACCCATATGAGAAGACAAATGCATCTGTAAGAATTTTAACTAGGATGGATATCTGCTGTTAAATAAAGTGGAATATTTAAGCCCATATTATGGTAGAAAAACAAAGTTCACAACGGTTGTATATTAAGCTGGAACTTGAATTCCAAATTCCATAAACTTATAAATCACAAAAACCAAATTACTCATTTTAAAATCTGTTAAAATACTAGTAGAAATACAGCATTTATGACTTTTCATCTACTCCCAAACTCTCTAGGTTATTCTATCAGGTCCTTCAATTTTTAACAGTTTTTTTGAAAGCTCCAATTAGTTCCCCTAGATTGTTATGAAAAAATCACCATCCTGGTCTCAGCATTTATTGAGTGATTTTTACACTTTTTTTATTTTAAAGAGAAATCCTTAAAATTACTGCCATAGTTTAACCAAAGATTTCTTTAATAGGCTCTGTTTCTTGCTTTCTTGCGTCTTTCCTAAAGCAAGTTTTGCCTCAAACTTTACTGCACATTGGAAACACCTATAGAGCTTTTATCATCCCATTGTCCAGGCACCCTGTACCAATTTAAGCAATAGAACTGGGGAGCAGCCAGGCTCGGTGGCACAGCCTGTAATCCCACGCTCTGGGAGGCTGAGGTGAGTGGATTGCCTGAGCCCACGGGTTCAAGACCAGCCTGGGCAAATTGGCCAGAGCTCATCTCTACAATAAATAAATAAATAAATAAATAAATAAATAAATAAATAAATAAATAAATAAGCAAGCCGTGCTTGGTAGCATCCACCTGTAGTTTCAGCTACTTGGAAGGTTGAGGCAGAAGGACGGCTGAAGCCCAGCAGGCAGAGACTGTGGTGGCCGGGAGTGTGCCACTGCACTCCAGTCTGGGCAACACAGTGAGACTCCAACTCAAAAAAAAAAAAAAAAAAAAGAACTGGGGGGCAACCAGGCATCAGCATTTTAAAAAATCCCCAGGTGGTTCTAATGTACAGTCATGTTCAGGAAACAGTATTCTAAAGAACAAATTCAATGACTGGAGTGTCAGGCAGAGTTCAATCATATTTTCAAAATTATCTATTTTGCTTTGAGTTTTGTTTGCATAAACTATGGTTGAATAGTTTTAAGAAAATCAATTTTCAGATTTTCAGTCCCTCCATTTTTATATCTGCTCTTTTCTGAAATGATTTGCTTAAAAAAGAACCTGTGCTCTTGGTGTTTGTTTTGTTTGACTTTCATCTTCAAAATTTTCCTTCTCTCATTTACAAGTGAAATATGCAGTTAAATGATCCTTTTAACGTCTCTATATTCCTGAGAGAACCATACTTTAAATATACCAATTAGATATTTCCATGAAGGCAAATGTGGGCTCTACTTTTAGAAATGATATAATAAATCCTAACAATTAGCTCATTTTTATTAGGAACTCAAGTTCTGTGAAATAATAAGACCAGTACTTAAATCCTGAACAACTTTTTAAAGGAAAACTTGGGAAAGGCCTATGTTTTTACTAAGTTTCAATTGTCCCAATTGTAAAATTAAGTAAAAAGTGTACCTTAAAAACTCTATGTTGACCCATTTTATGTTTGGTTTCCTATATCAATATAGAAAAAAGAAAACTCTTTATTACTAATGATAAAATTCAGTTTTTTCCTCAAACATCAAAATAGAAATTATTAAATATACATTAGATGTGTGTTTGTGTGAAACACAACTCATAGCAGTAGTCAACAGTTTTGAAAAAGCTATTTCTTTCTGTTTTTCATAGCTCTTTGCCCTTTCACATCCAGCTTTCCACCTATCATTGAGTTCAGTTCTTCCTAGGTTATTTGACTATCTTACTATTAAGAAACACAGTGAAATATTTTCCATTCTTAGTTAAATTTTCGCTAAAATTTGGAAATGTGATACATTGTTTCACTCCTTGTCTTTTGTGATTGCAGGTTCAGCTTCCTCATAATCATGACTTCAATTATCGCTGAGCCTTAAATTTATTAATTTACCCCAACACCTCTTCTCGCTTCAGAGATCAATATCCAGATACCTAGTAATCAGTTTAAGATGACACAGAGGCTGAACTCAGTTTACATGCCCGAGATGAAATTCCCAATATCTTGGTCCCAAATTTGGTCCTTGTCCTGGGTGCTTCATCTTGGTATATGACACTCCTATTCATTCTACTATGCAAATAAATACTAATACTCATCCTTGACCTCTTTGTCTTCTGTACTCTTCAACTTTATATCTAATTTACCTCTAACAGTCACCTGATTTATGCTTTTCCTTCCATCTCCATTGCCATCTTTCAATCTCAGCTAATATCATTTATTTTCTAAGACTGTTAAAATAGAATGCTAATTAAACTCTAATAACGTTCTTGAAATGCAAACCCCATTGAACAATCACACTGATTCCAAAAACTTCAACTACTTTCAAAAATTAAAATAAAGTTGGAATTTGATATAGTAGTCTCTAGCTCCCAGATTATCTGACTTAGGCTTTCCTCTCCAGTTCTGTTCTCTTCTCCTTCAGCCCCACTTTTGTTCTGGCCACAATAACTTTCATTTATTTCCTCTGATATTTTATGTTTTCTGTTGCCTGTAAATGTGGAACCTTGTTTCTTCCCCCTTAAATGCTGTCCTTACCTTCTGCTCCTTTTGCCATTCCTTACTTCAAACTAAGCATCATTTACCTGGGAAACTTTCACTGAACCTGAACTTTGTTGGGTTTTTCTTTATCTTCTCTCAATGTTTTATACCCTTTTTGGAAGGAATTTTCACAATTTATGATTATGTGACCCTCTATATAACTATTTGAGGTCTCTCTCCTAAAAGATTATAAGCTCTGTGAGAATAGGAACCATATCTATTTTACTTATCACTGTGTTCCTGCATCCTAGCACAGGTCTTATTATAAAAAGTGAAATAAATATTTTTAAATTAACTTACACATCAGTCAATAAAAGTGCCTTATACAATACATCACAAGCACACGAAAACAACTTAAACCAGATAGGCAAAAAAAGTTTTAATGCTTTGCTTTGATTCATCCAGGTCTCCAACTCATTATTTTTCTTTTCTTTTTTTTTTGAGTCAGAGTTTCACTCTGTCACTTAGGTTGGAGGGTGCTGGCACATAGATGGCTGTCACAGCCTCGACCTGGTGGGCTCAGGCAATCCATCCACCTAAGCCTTCCTAGTAGCTGCACCTACAGACATGCACCACCACAAACAGCTAATTTTTAAAATTTGTGGTGTAGACAAGGTCTCACCAAGTTGCTCAGGATAACCAGACAATCCTTTTAACTCTACCTCCTAAAGTGTTGCAATTACAGGCATGAGTCACTAATCTCATTACTCCTCATCTGACCTACAGAGATCTACTAGTTTAACATAGTCATTTAAACAGATGAGAAAATCAAGACTCCTCAGACTCATACAATTATCTCTCTAAATTTTAGCAGTGAGTGAAAAAAGGATCATCAGTCTTTCACAGCAATGATATTACAGCATTCTTATTTATATTAATTTGGTGCCAAGTACTATTCCAAGATGTATATATTAGCATATTTCATGATCACACACATCCTATAAATGCTATTATTATCCCTATTTGCTAAGGTGGAAACACAAGTCTAGTGAAGGAGGGCATCTTGCTCAAGGCCATACACTGACTAAACGGCAGAGTCCTGACTTTTATGAACTCCAGAACCATAACCACTAATTTGCACTTTTCTTTCTTGCTCTTCTCTAAACACGAGAATACAGGTTTTTAATGAACTGCATCTTCCAAGAATGCTTGATGGCTGGATTCAATTGCACACAACCATTGGAAAACTGTAAAAGGATATAAGATAGCAGGAGAAGTGGGAAGTCAGGGTGCTTTGTCCTTGCTCCTGCACTTTGTCTCTGACAGTAGCCGAATCCTTTTCCCCAGCTACCTCCAGCCTCTCATCCACAATCTAGTTCTCATGGGCTTTGACTTCTGTGTCCCTCAAACCATTGAGGTGCTGGTAGGATTGCACTGTTGTGAGATACCAGGTGCTCACTATTCCTTGTTTATTCATATCTATTTATTTGAACTATTGGGGTTAATTCTTCACAGGAATCTGACAAATAACTCTCTTAGTCCACTGAAATTTATCCAACTTTTCATTGACAATTATTTGTGAATTTCTTAGAACTAAATTATAATCTGTATATAGGTGATGATGCATGCATTCTAAGATCTTTGGGGGGAAAAATTAAGCACTTAAGTCAAGAGTTTATAAAAAATGGACAGAATCTCTATCCTTAGAAATGAGGAAGTACACTGTAGAATGCATTGATCTTTATAATCTGTTTAAAATATTAACTTCACATTTTACTCATATGACCAAAATAGTACATTTGAAGTAAAATATATATGATATGAAGAAGAATAAGCATCTCCTGACAACTGTCAGCTGAGATCTGGTCTGGCACTAAAAGCTAAAGCATGGTAATCTGTCAGAATATCAATAATTCCACAGAACACCATCATGAGAAAAGTTTACTTGGCAACTGTGATTAAACAAGACAAAAACAGGATCACTCAGCACCAGTACTGGAGAACACACTACATCAAGAACACTGTCCAGACCACAGAAATAGCCTAGCATCTTTCTCACCTGGCTGCTACTTATTTACTAACCATAGCCTTAACCCTTTTCCATTTTGTTCACATTCTAAATAAGAACAATTAATATACCTAACGCCAAATTGATACCACATTCTAACAACACTCAATACAAAGAGAAACCATGATTTCTTGAACCCTCCCCTATATACTTAATACAAACCTAAATCCTATAGCATGTCCCTCTTTAAACCCTTAAGATGCTCCTATTTTCCATGGTGTGAAGTTTCTCTCTTTGAAATAAGCAACAGCAACACACCTTTGACTACACATTTGTTCTTGGTAGTCTTTTCCTGAAGAACATGAGTGTATATAAAGGTGTAAAATCTGAAATTTACTTCAAAATAATATTGGAGGGTTAGTGGATGAGATAAGTGGCATGAATTGGAACACATATGACCATGAATTGAGACATTAATGCTTGCCAGCTTTTATAGGGGGATTATTGAATATTATCCTAATTTTACATTGCTTGAAAATATCTATAAAACAAGTTTTAAAAAGCTTGTTATATAATAATCAGCATACTAAGAAAGATGGATCAATGGATCAAAATAGAAAACCAAGAAATAAAGCCACATAGTGACAACCAACTGATCTTTGACAAAGTCAACACACATAAACACCAATGAAAGGACACCTTGTCAATTACTGGTGCTGGGAAACTTAGTAGCCATATGGTGAAGAATAAAACTGGACACCTTCCTCTCACTATGTAGAAAAATTAAGTCAAGCTGGATTACAGACTTACATGCAAGACCCCAAATTATAAAAAACCTAGAAGAAAACCCAGGAAAAACTCTTCTGCACATTGACAAAGGCAAAGAGTTTATGACAGAGTCTCCAAGAACAAATTCAACAATAACAAAAATAAGCAAATGAGACTTAATTATACTAAAATGATTCTGCACAGTAAAAGAAATAATCAACAAAGTGAACAGAGAACCTACAGAATGGAAGAAAATATTTGCAAACTATGCCTCCGACAAAGGATTAATATCTAGAATTGTAAGAAACTCAAACAAATCAACATAAAAAAACAATCTCATCAAAAAATTGGCCACAGAAAATGAGTAGACACTTCTCAAAGGAAGACAGTCAAGTGGTCAATAAACTTATGAAAAAAATGCCCAACTTCATTAATCATTAAAGAAATGCAAATTATAACAACAAGAATGGTTTCTATTTTTAAAAATCACTGAAGAAGAGATGTTGGTGGGGTTACAGAGAAAAGAGAACACTCATACACTCTTGGTGGGATTGCAAACTAGTTCAACCTCTATGGAAAACCCTGAATCTAAAGTAAAATAAAATTATATTTTATTTATTTTTATTTTTATTTTTTTTGAGTTGGAGTCTCACTCGCCCAGACTGGAGTGCAGTGGCCACTCCCGGCCACTGCAGCCTCAGCCTGCTGGGCTCCGGCGATCCTTCCGCCTCAGCCTTCCAAGCCGGAATTACAGGCATGCGCTACCACGCCCGGCTGATTTTTTAAATTTATTGTAGAGATGAGGTCTCGCTGCCCAGGCGGGTCTCGAACCTGTGGGCTCAGGCAATTCACTCACCTCAGTCTCTCAAAGGCGCGGGATTACAGGCTGAGCCACTGAGCCCGGCTTATTAAAATTATATTTTAAAAAAGAGACAGAAAATATTAAAGTTATACAAAGGGTGTCCCATAAATTTCATAATTATTTTTGTTCTTACAAGGACTCTGAAGAAAGATTACAAATTTTTAAATGGTTGTATTAGTTTAAGGTTTTAAATATTAGTACATCTCTATTAAATGTATGACTACAGATACTGGTAAATCTGCACAAAAAATACATACAGTAGACATAGCTAAAGAAAAAAGAGACACGTTTCACAAGTTTTGTGATCAACAAAATCCGAGGAAATCAATGAATATAAATTTCACCAAAAATGAAACCCCTATGAACTGCAGGTATGAATTTTTAAAATGCAATGGGGGAATTATTTATAGTGTGAAATCTATTATATAATGTGCATATTGAATTTAGATATCAAAAATATGCAAATAAAAAGGCACTAAAGAGAATGTTTTGGCTTAGAAATATAATAATATTTCATACTCCAGGGCTTTCCTTTTGAATAGCTTTCAATTTATTCCACTATTTGTTTAAAATCATAATAAGAATAATAAACTGAGTTTCCACAACTGAAAGTCAAGTGTTAACTGGTTCAAGTATCTACGCTGAGAAAGCTCATTAGTCTAATGAGGGAGACGGTTATGAAAATAATTATAATATTAAAAATATAACAGTGACATTGGAAGGCACAAAGAGTATACTGAGCAGTGATTGAGGATCAGGTAAAGATTGGGTGAGGAGAAGTATGGCAAAAGTTATTCCAAGAAGCTAACTTTGGAGCTTGTAATTTGAAGGAAGAGGAGGTGTAAAATGTTAAAAAGTATTTAAGTGACACAGCAAGTGCAGAGACAAGATGTGCAGCCAACCAATGAAGGAGAGAAAGTTTTGTGGTTAGCAAGAGGATGATAGCAGGGGTAGAAGTTGCAAAGCAAAGACCATGCCACACAGAGTCATGTGAGTCATACTCACTCATGTGGTCTAGGTCCTGTAGTAGACAGACGCAATGAAATATATTAGATACAAGACTTATGAAATCAGAAGCAGCATTTTCAAGTGGTCCTTCAAGAAAACAGGTACTTAACATGATAAAACACCAAAAAGCAATTTTGTAAAAGACTGATATGTGGAAAATTAATTTTAAAAGTATAAACATATATAAATATCTAGCAAATCACAACCTGTGCATATGAAACTTTAAAAAAATGAAAAAAAATAGAGATGTAGTATTTAGTTTACTCTACCCTGGATTGTGTGGTTGTATTTGTAAAGAAGTGGAAATACTGTTTGAGGAATATGATAATTTCTTCTGTTAAAATATTCCAAATTATTTAATGATATATGCACAAGTGTGTGTATGTGTTAAATTTTAAAAAATCCAATTATGCTTTCTTTTTTTTTTTCTTGAGTTTGAATCTCACTCCACTGCCTAGACTGGAGTTCAGTGGCGTGCTCATGGCCACTGCAGCCTTGATCTGCTGGGGCTCTGGCGATCCTTCCACCTCAGGTGTCCAAGTAGTGGAAACTACAAACGCACACTACAACACCAGGCTATTTTTTTTATTTATTGTAAAGATGAGGTCTTGCCAAGTTGCCAAGGCTGTTCTCAAACCTGTGGGCTCAGGCAATCCCCTCACCTCAGTCATAAAATACAGTAAAGAAGACCTTACTCAGACTGTTGAGATAATAGTCAGAGGGACCACTGCAGCAGGGTCTGGCAGCAGGAAAGAGAGAATGTGGTCTCTACTCTGAAGACAACATGTAGAAGTGGGAATTTATAGTCAGCAGGCAGGGTGGGGGTGAGGGGATGGAAAGTGACTAAGAAGAAGCATAATTGGTACAGGGAATTCTTACTAAACTTACCTAACAGGATTCTTGTTGAAGACAGACCATTGTGATCATACATCTCCTGGGGAATGGTGGAGGATGAGGAATCTGATCAGATATTGAAGGTGATCAGACATATGGGGGATTGCTAAACTGATTTAGTAGGTTCTTTGCTAACAATGGATTTTACAAGCAAGTACACAGATGGGCTTAGGAGAAGGTTTGAGAATCACACTAAATAAATCTTTCTCATATGTATGTATGTATGTATGTATGTATACTACAAATAACATGAGCATTCTAGATTTTGTTACAGTTATGGAAAGGAACACTATAGTAGGCCATGCTTGAGTAGATGAAAATAAATTATATAAATTAGATAAATTATTTTAAAATAAAATAAATTAGAAATATATATATATACAGAGAAAGTACACAGTATTATTCATGCTACAGTTGCACCTTGAATCTGGATTCTAGCTAACACATTTGCCAGCTGTGGCTTGAGGTAAATTATTTAAATTATCTGACACTTTTATCAGAAATGTGGTATCATTTTACCACATCATGGTGTTCTTATAGGGATTAATTTTATGGTGTATATGAGCATTTTTAGAACTTTAGGACATAATACACAATGAATAAATTTTAAACACTATTATTATTATTATTAGCATTATTGTTGCTGTCATAATCTACATAGCATCACTGACTTGAAGTTTGAAAAGTAATTTAATATTCATTATAAATTTACTACTAAAATTGCCCTCTGCTGTAAGAAGGATTTCTATTTCTTAATTGAGGCTCAGAGTTTATAAACTTTTATATATATTATATATAAATATCTATATCTATATATATAAAATAAATATGAGAACCTGACATCAGGGGTGCTATAAAGGGTCAGTTAATATAATTCATGAAGTGCTCTTAGAACAGGGTTCAGGCACACTCCCTATGTATTCACAGTGACTCATACCAGCAAATATAATTCTATTTACAACAATATTCATGTATTATAAGCAGAAAGGACATTGTCTGAAATAAAAATGGATATTAAGAATGCTATGATTTTCAAGATACCATATCAATTTGTTTGGTATTTTTAAATGTAAAGATTACTGTAATAAATTCTAATCAATAATTTTGTATCATTTTATTTGTTGGTGTAATTTAAAAATAACAGGATAAATTAAAGAAATACATTGTTCTAAATAAACATTTGTAAAGGATGTGGGGGAACTCATAACATAAACAAAGGGTACCTGACCCTAAACCAGGGGAAGTGAGAACCAGTTGGAGGCCCAAACTCTACACGTACATGCATTACTTAGGTACCTAGTCCTGATTTGTACCCACATCTTTATAAGAAAATAAAGTTTAAAAAAATAGAGTATTAAATAGAAATTAACCTTTCATAATAAATAATGCTCTTAGGAAAGCAGCATTAAAATATATTAGCATAATAAAAAAATGATCTGTCACAAATCAGTATTTGCTAGCAAACTTAACAAAGAAATAATAGAAACATCTCAAAATCAGGCAATAAAGGGATTCCAATTATTTATTGCCTTCTTTTATCCCCCTAAAACTCTCTCCTAAAGATTTCCATAAGGTTGGTAGGCAGTAGGAAAAATAGAGAATAGGAAGAAGAAACCAAATGCAACAAACGAAGACAAATAAAAGAGTTAGGTATAAGTAAACAGGAGATAGATATCACATGATTTCTGGACAATACAAAGTAAAAGCCAATAAGAATAAAGTTTTATTAATATGGCCAGTTACAAAAATATGTATACATACATATATACTTATACAAATATACATGTAATAGTTTAATCATGCATAATTGTTGAGCAAAAAATGCTATTGACTATAAAAAAGAAATAAGAACAGAGGATTGTTATGATAAAACTGTAAGACTGATATAAAGTCACTTCAAAAAGTTTAGAGTGGGACATTTACAAATCCACAAGTAATAAAGAAGTATAACATAATTCATGGAGGAGTAAATCTAATATTATAAAGATGCCAATTCTACCTTCAGTTAATTTATAAATATGATTCAGTTGTAATCAAAGTACCAATAGTATTTTTAAGAAAATAACAAAGACTCTAAAACAATGTGTGTGTACATCTACGTACACATATATATATGTGTGTGTGTATACACAGATATTTACTTAGAAAGAATATAATGGGTGATCCTGACAATCATTTTTAGGAAAAACAAAATATTAGGGGAGGAAACATACTGCCACATACTGTTTGTTTGTTTTTCCTTTTGAGATGGGGGTCTCACTCTGTCACCCAAGCTGGAATGCAGAGTCACTATCCAGCTAATTTTTGCTTCCTTTCTTATAGAGCTGGGGGTCTCGCTGTGTTGCTCAAACTGATCTTGAACCCCTGGTCTTAAGCAATCCTCCCACCTTGACCTCTCAAAGTACTGGAAATATAGGTGTGAAATATTATGGGCTCCTGGCCCATAATAGTAAGTCATTTTTAATCTATAGTTATCTTAACACGGTGATAGGAAAGGACAGAAAAGAGCTCTGTTAATGACACATTATATAAATCAGAGAAACCAACCAGGTTTGTAGGAGTATTTCAAATAATGTTATTATTGTTTTGCTAACTCCTGTTAATAATCAAATCTTAACAGAAGGATACTGATCTTTACTTTAGAACAGGCTCTTCTGTTGTATATTCTGTGAGAACCACAGAATTTTTCCTCACAATTGATGATAGTTTGGAAGCAATTATTTCACTGTGCATTAATACACCTCCCCCACCAGAATACGTGGCATTTGAGCATGGATTCTGTTTTTTCTTGCTATAGTGTCCCAAGGACAAAGTACAGATTTTGGCACATAGTAGGTACTCACTACTCTGAATAAATAGCAAAAGATATGTTAAACATCAAATGAAGCTCTGATAATCAGCCAGTTGATTTAAAAAAAGGTAAAAAGAAAAGTTAAATTCTTGATTTAGTCCTCATACTAAAACAAATTAAAGATTAAAGAATTAATTATATTTTTAGATGCATACAATGCTCTAGATGTAACAATGTTTGAGATAATGACATAATGTTTAGGATTGAGAAATTCTGGCAGATAGGAAGGAAAGGAAGAAAAGAAGAATTTTACTTAGCGCTCATGTGAGTATAAAATTGTTAAAAACCTTCTAAGAGATTTATGCATCTCAACGATTATATACTGAATTCCTAGCTGTGTCAGGCACAACAGATAAAACAATGAAAAGGTGACCAAAACATCTTCAGACTTAATATTTAACCAAAAGAAAACCAAAAAATAACAAACAAGCTAACAGCAAAAAAATATTATACAATAATAAATGGTACAGAGAAACAAAGTGAATTAGGTAATGAATATACAAGTAGAACTAATTAATGCTTATATGGCATGATTCTAGATATCACACACTTTAACTCAATCCTCAAGCAGCACTTGAGGCAGTTACTATTACTATTTCTCTTTAAAAGATGATAAAAAACACATAAAAGCACAAATGTTTCGTGACAGTTATAGGACATAATGGCAGAGCCAGAATTAGGCCAAGATAGTCTTGCTTCATGTTCATACATCATGGAGGTGTCAGGAGGTGAGAGAGCAAAGTCTAACTAGCTGAGAAAGGACCATTCCCAGGAGAAACAGGAACAAATACATAAGGCTGGAGTGCCCTGGAAACTTGACATCAGAGTGAATAGAAGTATGCTGCTTTTCAGGTAGCATTAAGGGATTAAGAATATGAAAGTTAACAAAGGTTAGATCATGCCAGGCTTTATGGGCTCTTGTAGTAAAGACTTTGAATTCGACTGTGGGTGAAATGGGACAACCAGTTCAGGATTCTTTGCAGAGGAGTGAGATGACCTAACTTACTGTTTTAAAGAGTTATTCTGGTTACTGTGTTGACAATTCGACTGTTGGGGGAAAGGATGGAAACAGGGAACCTTGTTGGAAAATATTTGTTTTAGAAAATATGGTGGGCAACTCCTTCGGGTCCCCTTCCACCGTGGGAGCTTTTCTGTCCTCTCAATAAATTGGAAGGAAGGAAGGAAGGAAGGAAGAAGGAAGGCAGGCAGACAGGCCCAAAGAGCAGCAGTGCAGCTGGTAAAAAGCATTCGGGTGCTGGATATACTGAAGGAAGCACCTGCCAGAATTCCTACCAGAGCGATTGTGGGATCTGAGTCAAGCTTCACTCCAAGGATTTTGCCAGAAGCAAACATGAAGTATCCATGCACTGAGATAGAACGATTTAGAAAGGACTACGTTTGAAGTTGGTTACCAAGAATTCCGTTTGGACATTTAAGATGCTTGCCACATACCCAAGTAAAGTTGTCAAATAGAATGTTGATTACTAGAGTCTAGAATTCAAAGGGGTGTACTGAGTTGAGGAGATACACACACACATATACACATACACACAAAATAAGTCTTCACTTCAATGATACACAGGATAAGCCCTCAATTAATGTCAACAATGGGTTTTTGGAAACAGACTTTATGCAAAATGACATATAATAAAGTCAGGTTTTTTGCAAAGAAAGGTTTATTTAAAAGTAAAAGAGAAAGAGAAGAGAGAGAGAAAGTTCGCCTCCCCAAGGTGGGGGGGAGGAGGCCAAAGCCAGGAAGCATGGCAACAGCCACAGTCCAATGAGCACATGGCCACACCAGAGTCTAGCAAGGCTATGGTAGCTGGCTGCTTGTGGTTGAGTCCTTTTAACCCTTCTCCTTGATGGGGGAAGATCAATAAAGTGATTGGGTGGTGGTCTGCTCCACATAATCACAAAGGGGCAGGTGATGGAGAGCAGGCAGATGGGTAGATTAGTCACATGACTGCTGCCATGGTGGGGTTTATCTGTGTCACATAAGTCACAAAGGGCTGATTAGGTTAATTTGGGGAGTTTGGGCCTGGAGGGGTTTTTCCTGTAAGAGACTTGTTAGACATTTGCAATCCACAAACTCCTTGACCAAAGGTGGTTGTATTATCACTTTTATGACTTTGACCAGCCAAAGAGTGATTTTCAGTCTTGACAAGGAACCTGAAAGCTTACTAGAGATTATTATGTTAAACCATGAATTGAAAGGTTGGGCTGCCTTGGTCTTGCATCTGATGGTGATTTGCCAAGGGGGGATGGGATAGGCTACTGCTTGTCCCACAGTAGAATGTCTGAGTGCTTTCTAGTGGTTATGCTGTGGCAAAAAGACTAAACTAAGAATAAGCTAAGTTTCTTGTAGTTTTCTATAGGTACCACCTTTCATTCCCACTTCTTGCTATTTTAAAAAATATTCTTATTTGTACCTGGGAACAGGGACAAAGGTTAGCCTTCTATAGCTACTTGCCGCTGCACATGGGGTGTAGAGCTGTCTGTTCCTGTCTAGAGCAACAGGAGGGATTGAGAGGATAGGAGGCTATGGAGTTAAGTATTTTTAGCACTTGTATCCAAAACATTGACTATAAGAATTAATATTATTATAATAAAGGCCATTATAGCTGCTGTTATAACATAGTAAGTTTTTGATGCCTAATAAAATGTATTTACCAACTACAGGAATCCAAGCAGTTCTCACTGTTACACCAGTAAGTTCCTGAGTCTATATGTAGACTTCTATCCCTGCAGCTTGTCTTTTAGCTTTTTTGGGTTGTGATAGGAATTCATAGACAGTTACAAGGAGTTTTGTTAATAATGACTTAAACAAGGAAACACAGTATGCTAACAAAATCTGAAGAAAAATTTAAAACATTAGCGACATGTAGTTAGGTTGTAGCTTAAACTGGGAATTTAAAACAGGTAAACATTGGCAAGAGAAAACAGTTTCCTTTGTTTTTATAATAGGTCTTATATATTTTCACAATGATTGATACGCTAGAGAGTGAAGCCTGGATTATTTTGTTATTTATCCTATGTTGGATTAATAATCCTTGTGCCTGGTCTGTGGTAGATGTGGCTCCTGAAGCTTTTTTTTTTTAAATCTCACCCTAGAGAGACTGAGAACTTTAGGAGCTTAAGTACTAATATTTTTAAATGTATAATATTATAACACAAGATTACAGTAGTTATTGTAAAAGTTACTTATTTAGCCAAAGTGAAAGTCCAAATATTTTAAAAAGAAAAAAAACTCACTTTTTGGTAACAAAGAGAGTATGGGAGAAAAGAGAAAAAAAAAACAACCTTACGTTTTGTAACAAAGACAGTTGTGAGGGCCAACTGAATTTTGTCTGTTTCTTTCCCCCTCTGTTGTTTAAAGGAGAAAATTCTTTTGGATAAGGCTATGTGATGGCCAGGACCATCAGAGGCTGCCACCTATGTTAAATGAAGGAATTAATTTGGGTTCCAGTGCCCTAATATTTACCTGGGGGGGTTGGTGGGGTGATGGTGTGCCAGTGCCAGGCAGTTTAGCAGATTTCTAGGCCTCCATAAGTGGCCACTATTTGTAAGCCAAGTGTTCTCTCCTCTCTTCAGAAGAGAGTGCACCTGCTTCCCAAAGGCTTTCTGGCCTGCACAGTAGACAAGGTCCAGGAGGTTAAGGCCTTTTGGGGACAACTATGCTTTCAGTGCTCCCACAGACTGCACCCATAAACAATGGATACCATCCCCTTAGTAGGTTTGTTCTTATTAGATGTCTGATGGGCAGTTGGAGTTTTGCCACTAATAATGACTGCCAATTGGGGTACCTCTTTGACTCTCTGGTTTTGCAGCCCTCCATGCTGGCATCCTGTTGCTTTTCTAGTGTCTCAGCTAGAAAAAAACTCAAAAGTTATTTTATTTTTTATTTTTTTATCAATATTTTTTATTATGGTTTTGTGGGGTACAGTTAAGCGTTAGGTGTACAGTTATGTTTCATTCAGGCACCCTGTTGATAAGAGGTGTTTCCCCATCCCAAGACAGATATTTGCTACTGTTAAGCCCATCCCCCTCCCCCCCGCCATAGTTTCCCAGTACTGTCAGTCTTTCTTATAGTATTACATTGGATGTTCAAGGTCCATTATATGAGTGAGAACATGTGATACTCAGATCTTTGTTTCTGTGAGAGGT